>NW_028251195.1:0-172500 GCF_964263255.1 Lissotriton vulgaris | reverse complement strand
ATTTTTACACGCCTTGCATTTTTTACAAACAAAAAAACCCTGTATCGGATTAGTTTTCCCTGGTTCTTTGATCAGAGCGTTACTGAGTGTGTCCTTTAGAGATTTAGCTTTTCTAAAGGTTATAGAGGGATTTTCACTTATTACTTCATTTAAATCGGTGACCAATCTGAGGATATTCGAAAATTTATTCAAGCTTCTCCTCACCTCCCATGATTGATAATCATAGTTGGTGATAAATCTTATCTGTTCTTCATTGTCCCTCTGTTTAGGGATGAGAAGGTAATTCCTCACCATCTGATCCACCTTGGCCTCCGCTTGTTTGATAACAATCTTACTATACCCTCTCTCAATAAACCTTTTCTTCATGATGTTTTTTTCTTTCTCATACCCTGCCTGTGAACTACAATTACGTTTCGCTCTAATTAATTCACCAAGCGGGATGCTACAAATTAAGTTAGCCGGATGGCAACTCTCTGCTTGGAGCAGACTATTGCTTGCAGTTTCTTTTCGGAAGAGAACACTCGTCAGTACATTATCAATCACTTCCAATCTGACATCCAAAAATCCAATCTTTTTCTGTCCATATGACTTGTAAATTGCTAATTACATGAATTATCGTTTAGGATGACTCCAAATTCTTCTGCTTGCTCCTCTGAGCCATTCCAAATGCAGAAAATGTCGTCAATGTATCGGATCCAGAGAAAGGCGGGGTCACTAAAATGGGAGATGTTGTTCACCACTTGCTCCTACCACCAGCCCAGGTATAAGCCTGCGAAACTGGGGGCGAAGCAAGTTCCCATTGCTGTCCCCTGGATCTGCTTGTATAGTTGTTTGTGGAAGATGAAAAAATTGTTTTTTAGACAAATCGAGATCATATTGGTATGAATCAATATGTGCATATTTAATGGGTTGGCGACCCTGCCGAGTGCTCGCCGCATCAAGAGGCTTAGGCACACCATAATTTGGTGTTTGGATTTTGAAATAAAACGCTTTTGCCCACCGTGAAGAAGTGCAGAATACTGGAAGCAGCGGAGCAGTACATCGCTAGCCGGAGCAGACGGGAGGAGCGGAAGTAGTCGGAGGACCACGAAGCTCAGGAACGCGTTTGTGAGGTGAGACGATGTCTGCAAGTAGCTTGATCCTAGTACGAAAGTACTGCAATATTAAAGTATTCACAAGCGTAGCGGCTGTTAAAGCGGATTTGGGATATACCACTGAACAAATCCGACAGATGGGGCAGTACGCTTAGTGTTGCAGAGTGTGCACGCTGAGTGAATAATATTCAAAATGGCTGAAACAAGAAATAATAGGAGGAAAGAGGCAGCCTCCAAACTGTTCACTAAAACTGTGGGTGATGTCGGAAGTAAGGAGAAAATACACACCCAAAAGGTGGATGATGTTAAAAAAATGTGGGATGCACTATGGAAAATCCTCAAGAAGGAACAATCGAAGTGGTGGGAGGCAACCGCCCACGCCAAATATGTTGAGTGCAATCGAATACCACGAGGTTTAAGGATTTTCATTATTCCAACTTTTCAAAAGCCAGACCCGGAACTTATCGATGAATGGATGACAAATAATCACGCATGTTCAATGAATATGCTAAAAATACTAATTAAATACGCTGAAAAAGAATGCGCCAAACTGAGTGCCAAGAGTGAGGAAATAATTTCGAAATTAAAAGAAAAATACACGAGAGTGAATTTGTAGTGGAGATGACCAAAATGGAAAAACGACTGGAAAAAATCGAGGAAGAAATAAAAGAGAAAAAAACAAAGACAATTTTATAGAGACGAGATTGATTACGACAAAGGACAAATTCTTACATTTGGAAAAAGATTCGAACCATTACGAGACACAACAAAGAAACCTAAAACAATGGGGGCATGCAAACAAGTTGCCCAACAAGAGAATGGGGAAGATGGAATAGTACTCCTGGCAGTTACGGACAGTGATACCTCAGAAAGTGATATTTCGGAAGAAACAGAAACACTTAATGTAAAAGATCGAATTTTAAACGAGTTCGCCTTGATGGCAAGGGGACGCCAAACTGGAACCCCTCCAAGAGGTCGTGGAAAAGGAGGCAGAGGAGGCAAAAAAGCAAGAGGAGGCAAATCAACAACCAGCAGAACAAGCCCAGTGGGAGTTCTAATAAGGGGCCAAAAGGCACAGAAATGAAGAACGACATGACTGTGGTAAATCTTTCTAAACATACTTTATCTACAGATCAGCTAGAGGTTTTGTCACGGGGCTTTTCCTTTTGTCCCATCACTAAATTTAATTTCACCAATGCGCGCATTGACTTATTTCCCTTTACGAGAAAGTTGAAGTTAAGGAAATGGTTTGCTACTAAACCGCAATTAAAAAAGTACTCTGACAAAGAGAAAGCAAGTCCATTCACAGTAAATGACATTGAAACTTTACATGCTGTACATGAACTGGCAGACTATGAGTGCTTTATAGATGATCCCTTTTTAAATCTTGTTAATACAGACATTAATATTGGTTTGAGCAGCCCAAGTGGTTTTAGGCCCAAGTTGGTCTTTGTTCCACAAATAGCTAATAGCAACATTGATTGTTTTGAAATGGGAATGATTGGTGAACTGAGAAAAATTGAGAAACATAAACCTAAGGTTAATTTGAATTTTGACAAAAAACTATTTCAAGCTTTGAAAGAATTGGAAGGATTGACTGATGTAGTCATCGAAATCTCCGAAAAAGGGGGTGATATTGTTGTCTGGCCGTTGAATAAGTACCTCGAGGAAGGTCTTAGGCAACTGGGAGACAGAGACAAGTATATTATTGCCTCTAGACAAGAGTATGATGAAGCTAAACATGAGTATTTTGTAAAACTAAGTGATTGGAGAGATCAGGGCATCATAGAAGATGAAGAGTACAGGTATCTTCTCTGTAAGCATCCACAAACCCCTGCACTATACTTATTACCAAAACTGTATAAGAATCTTGAAGTCCCCCCAGGAAGACCCATAGTCTCTTCGACGGGGAGCCTCCTGGAAAATACCTCTAGGTATATTGTTTTTTTCTTGCAGCCGTTTGTTAAGGCTTTACCTTCTTATGTCAGGGACACATCAGATTTTCTGAGAATTATTAATGAGATAACTTGGGATCCCAATTATTTACTACTCAGCTTTGATGTGACAAGTTTATATACTTGTGTTCCACAGAGCTCTGGCATTGATGCATGTAAACATTTTCTTAGAGGGAGGTCCCTGTCATATTTGATTCATACCAATATGATCTTGGATATGATCTTGATTTGTCTAAAAAACAATTTGTTCATCTTCCACAAATAACTATACAAGCAGAACCATGGGACGGCGATGGGAACTTGCTTCGCCCCCGGTTTCGCAGGCTTTTACCTGGGCTGGTGGGAGGAGCAAGTGGTGAACAACATCTCCCATTTTAGTGACCACGCCGTTCTCTGGATCCGATACATTGATGACATTTTCTGCATTTAGAATGGCTCAGAGGAACAAGCAGAAGAATTTGGAGTCATCCTAAATGATAATTCATATAATTTGCAATTTACAACTCATATGGACAGAAAAAGATTGGATTTTTTGGATGTCAGATTGGAAGTGATTGATAATATACTGATGAGTGTCCTCTTCCAAAAAGTCATTTTCAATCATTCAGAATATCGGCGTTTGGGCAGATATGTTCCACGGACACGGTTTATGACTTTTCTTGAGAAACATTTGGATTTGGATTATCATGTCCTATACTTTGGAATTTTTGAAAGACTGACTTTGAGGATGCTTTTAATTACTCAAGTCCATGGATGCTGCTGGGAACGCCCCCAGCAACACCCATTGCACACCCCTTTAAAGCAGGACACTGCGATAAAGGTACTGATATTTATCAGGCAGGATTACGCCACAAAAAGTGGCTTAGTCCTGCCTGATAAATATCACTCAGTCTTCTGGGCCACCGGAACGTCACAAAAAGTGCATCATTCATGACATGGTCAGTGACATCACTGATGGCATCACTGATGACATCTCAAATGACACCACTGATGACATCACTGATGACATCATCCATGTGACAATCAAATACACCTAGTATAATCTTTCATCACTCACTGTAAAGTAGAACGTGCCATATTTGAAACCATTGACACCCCAATAGAAATTTCTAAACACCCATTCAGTTATTCATAGAACTTTACACACATCTAATCACTAACCTATAGATTCAGTGTTATATGCAGTGAATAATCAACAGAACACTATCAAATATACTTATACGCCTATTTCAACATTACACACCAGCACACATTGCATTCACTTATAAAGACATCCTTCTGACTTATGCAAACAATTGATTATACTTACATTTACTCACCTACACACTTATACAAACACCACTTCATCTATTTATATAGATAGTAACTCACACTTAGTGTGTTATAAAATCACTATTACAAGTATACAGTTATTCATATAGTGACTCATACAATCACTAAGTCTTAGGCACACTTAATTAGATATAACTGTCACATACACTGCCTTTTTTTCAAGTTTAATGGAGATGTACCATTGAGAGAAATATTTCATCACCACCACACCCATAAACATATACACTCACTGAAACAACTGTTATAACATGTAGTCTTGACCTCATATACCTACTGAATGAACTATTCACACATTTTCTGGCAATCACACCCCCCCGCCAAACCACATAGACATTCATTTACCCATATAAATACTCAGTTAGGAAACCAATAACAAATATAGTCTTTAACTTAGCAATTAAGACAAAGCAATAAAGACTTTCACACAGTTTAGTAACTACACGTTATATATAGTGAGACTCTACAAATTAGTCAAGGAAACAATCAATGACATCCACTCATTCTTCAATGCAAAGTAGTGTATTTATAATACATATTTAAATATCAAAGCAAACCACATTCACTGGATGATGTCATCAGTGATGTCTGACCATGTCATGAATGATGTAATATGTGACATCATCAGCAGTGGATTGCGGGCGCTCAAGTTATTGTGAGTACAACTAACTATAACGGGGGAAGTTCAATGGTTTTGTATGAGTAAAATGTCCAGCTAACTATAATATATATATTTATATAAACGCGCGCGGACGTGCGCGGACCTTCATGTGCGCAAGCTGCATGCTGATTGGCTGCCAATGTCTGTCAACACTCCAAAACAGAAATTGTGGCAGCCATCTTGTGCCTCGGTAGACTGAGGCAGAAGAAAGCAGAAAAACAAACGTGTAGAACTCAAAAAGGGTGCAGGGTAGAAGCACCCTGACCCCCTAGGCCTGCTCAGGGGGTCCTACTAGGACCCCCCAGGCAAAGAAAAAAAATTATAATTTCGAAAAATCGCGGGGTGCGCATACCGTGCGCGCACGGGTCAGCGTACGTATGCGTACGGTACGCGGACGGTGCCGTACCTATCTGAGAATGCTGCATGCTTATTGGCTGTCAACACCCCAAACCAGGAAGTGTTGGCAGCCATCTTGTGCTCATTAGACTGAGGCACATGAAAGCAGAAAAATAAATGTGTAGAACACAAAAAGGGGGCAGGGTAGAAAAACCCTGACCCCCTAGGCCTGTTAAGGTGGTCCCACAAAGACTTCCAAGGCCAATTTTTTTTTTTTAAAACCCGGTATGTTTTTTTTAAAAATGACTCCCCAGGGGGACCAAATTGCGGGGGCATAGTGATAAAGAAGTGTGAGGGTGCCCAATCCCCCCCACACTGCCCCAGGGACCACCGCCCTCCGGGGCAAAGCAACACAGCCCCCTGGCACATACCGGAGGCTCCTGGTGGGCTAGTTGGACCCCAGGGACCCCCAGTATGCAAGGGGAATTAGTTCCCCCTCTTCGAACATGCACGGGGCTGCGTTGCAGAGAGGTGTAAAAAAGGGTGTGGCTTCATTACACCTCTCTGCAATGCATCCCCCTGGCGCATACTGGAGGCTCCTGGTGGGCTAGTTGGCCCCCAGGGACCCCCAGTATGCAAGGGGATTAGTTCCCCCTCTGCAAACGCACCAGGGGGCTGCTTTGCAGAGAGGTGTAACAAGGGGCATAGCTCATTTCACCTCTGTGCAATGCAGCCCGATTGAGGGGAATTATGGGTGTAGTTCTAGCAACTACACAGGGATCACTTGGATGGTGTTGGTCATTTTCTATTAGCTCTGGAGTGGAAGACCTTCAAGAAATGTTGGGTTTAGACTGCTTCGGTCTTCTACCCCGTAGTGGGGCCCCCGTCCGCTTCCTTTTAGGGATGGCTCTTTCTTTATGTGTGTTAGACTCAGAAATGGTACTTGAATCTTCCCCAACAGTTATTGCCTTCTCAGGTGCCACTCTATTAGTTAAACAATCATTCCCCCCTTCCGTGTTTGTCAGGTTCCCAAACAGTGTTTTTACCGTTCCTGGTTGCCCTGCATTATCCCAAATTTGTGGAACAGGATCCGGAGTACGGGCTTCAGCCAAAGGACCCAGCGAAGATCTCTTAGAGAGAACCGGATCCAGAGAGAGAGACGGCATTCTGTGATAGCTATTTCTTTTTCCAGAACCGAAGATGCCCGCAAGATAAATTGGTCCAAAGTCCCGGCAACATGCCCACCCGTTGTTGGTTTCATTCCTCTACGACTCGCCATTACCCTCAATGGTACAATAATAGTTCTTCAAATACTTACACCTCCCAGAGTAGGCGTTAGAGGGTAGGCCCAGTCCGATCTCCACCGGGCTACAACGAGCTTAAACGGGCCCGCCCTTGGCCCGGGCTTCGCCTTGCGTGCACCCGCGAGCGTCCCGCGCTGCGGGGGCTGTGGGGTGAATTTATGCTTCACCAGGTCAGCAGGCGCAGGTGAGTGAGGGCGGGTGCTGCGGCTACCTCCTGGGACTACGAGTCCCTTACTCGTGCTCCACTCCACTTCCCAGCAAGGAAAACACAACTCTGTTGCCTGACGCGAGGTGGTTTTGTGCGTCAGCAGGCGCATGTGAGTGAGGGCGGGTGCTGCGGCTTTCTCCTGGGACTGCGAGTCCCTTACTCGTGCTCCACTCCACTTCCCAGCAAGGAAAACACTACTCTGTTGCCTGACGCTGTGGCTCACGCGAAGCGGGAGCGGCAAGTTCGTTTGTTGCGTCAGCAGGCGCAGGTGAGTGAGGGCGGGTGCTGCGGCTGCCTCCTGGGACTCTGAGTCCCTTACTCGTGCTCCACTCCACATCCCAGCAAGGAAAACACAGCTCTGTTCCCTGACGCTGCGGGGTAGCGGCGAGGTGGTTTTGTGCGTCAGCAGGCGCAGGTGAGTGAGGGCGGGTGCTGCGGCTGCCTCCTGGGACTACGAGTCCCTTACTCGTGCTCCACTCCACTTCCCAGCAAGGAAAGGTTTGGCACACTCAAGGCAGGCTCGATTAGTTGCTGGAACACGGTGCTGCACGGAGACTAACATTCAGCTCCCCAGCCTTCCAAGTTCTTGAAATGGTGCTCATTTCCACGGCAGAGACCATTTCAAGAACTTGGAAGGCTGGGGAGGCTGGGGAGATGAATATTAGTCTCCGTGCAGCACCGTGTTCCAGCAACTAATCGAGCCTGCCTTGAGTGTGCCAAACCTACAAAGGTATTCACAGACTTTTATTTGAACACAACATTGAACCTACTACAGGCAAGATTAATAAGACTCTTTTTTCACGGACTGTAACATCCATAATGCAACAGTTATGATGCACGGAGCAATAGCCAATTAGGCAAATGAAATAAATACCGGAAAAGAGTTGTGCCTCAATGTGTGTCCTTGCAGTCCATGATTAAGAGGCGTCTGCCTCGAAACGCGTCGGAACATGAAGAAAATTGTTGGGATGTGAAAGGCAAGCTGCAGCGAGGTGATAAATGCCAGATGGCGTGGGGCACGGTCGTGTGCTCTTTCAATGCTGAGGGCATCTTTGAAATTCGACTTTTAACACTATTAAAACAATAGTCCTAGCTCCAAAGTTTTTAATTCATGTGGTGTCAAATTCATGGTGGAAAGATTTATAAATGTGTTTTTTGTTGGTTTCGTGAGATCTATCTCCTCCTGTTCCATCTGTATGTTGCTTTGGTTCTTTGGGCCATGTCTCCCTCACCGTCTGTTTTTCCTCCTTCGGTTCTTTGAAAGGTAGGTCTGTTTGGTGACTGTCCCTGCTTTTGCGATCCTGACCTCAGGCTCTGTAACCGTTCCATTCAGAAAAAAGCAAATTCTACCACAGGAGTAGGTACTGTTTTGCGTTGGCTTGTGGATTGTGCGTTTGAGTCCGGATCTGACTCTGCAGCTGAGAAGATTTTTGACTCACTGAGTACATGGAGGTATCCTTGAGTTGTATTTGTATTTGTTGCAGACAGTTGTTGGCGACGGATATTATCGAATTTCTTTGCAAACGTGTATATCCTGCCTTGTAAATAGTCATTGCAATCCCTTTGGAATTTTTTCATCCTTCCTTGCTTTTATTGTGGTTTCAAGTATTTGTACTCTCGTGCCTATATCTGTCAGTCCTTTCTTTACCTCATCTTGATTTGGTAGTTTGCTTAATTCTGACATGATGTAGTCGATTTTTGCAAGTAGTTTCTCTCTGTCTGTGCTTGCATATTTTATTAGGATGCGCAGCATGTTTTTTGATGATTCTACGCTGTTGTCTGCCCAATCCTGGATTCTCGTAGGTGGGGGCTAATAATATTCTTAACCCTCTTGGTATTCTGCCCACTTCTAGGTATCTTTTTAGGGATGTACACTCCTACCATTTGGACACTTCGCTCTTTCGCAGTTTTTCCAGGTCTGTGAGTACTTTTCGTACATCGGTGCCTTCTTCGGTTTGTTGTGCACCTCTACTTGGGGTTGGGTCTGTAACCACTCCTTCGATGCCTTTGAAAATATCTAGAGCTGCCTCCTCGCGCTCTTTTTCCCAATCGGCTGCCATTGTGATCTTGAGGTTGTGTTGCCTTTGAATCCCACTGCCTGTAAATGCGCAATGCGCTCAGGACTACCTCTCCCACTGGCTTAAGGTAACACTTTGTACTACACTCACTCTGTGTACCCCAATGAGCCTCACCAATCCCCATGTAGCCCTCCGGCCCCACAGGATCAGGATACTCACTGTTGCGTTGCAGAAGTGGTGTCTACTTCTTTTCTCGCCGCCGGGGGCTCCCAGTAATCCTCTTTTACGAAGAAAGTCCAAAGTTAGCTTCACTGGGTATTGAGAGCACCAGAACGAGGAGGGTCGGTGTAAAAAGGCTCCAGTCAGCCTCTTAATGTAGATCCAGTCCTGAATCATCCATTCAAACAAAAGCAGGCACCGACTCCATGGGATTTTTCAAATCAAAGGTAATTTAATCTCAAGACAACGAATAGACGCGTTTCGGCAGACAGGTCCGCCTTGTTCACTACATCTACTGTCACCAGTAATGTGCTCATTATATATAGTGATCCCTTTACAACCATTGGATGTGGGGGGAACAACTTCATGACATGTAACATAGTATAGACATAGAAGGTTACATTTAAAAAAAAAAAAAAGAAAGCATTTTACATTAGCCATGCCTGTTTTCAGAACATAATAATGTTTTAAATTAACATTGACAGTATATTTTACTGAGTTCTTTGCTGTCTAGATGTTTGATGCACTTGATCTGCTACGTAGTGTATGTTAAACGGTCTGTGCACTGATTACGTGCTTCCATGGACATGGAAGAGGTGCTTTGACAGGTATATGTACTGTCTGCGCATGAGCTTTCTGTAACTCCTCTGCGTGTTTGCGAGCGTCTTACATGTTATCCTACTCCGTGTTTCTCGTAAGTACCTGATTAAATGTGGAGCGGATGGCATGAGACCCGAGCCGTGCATTAAGTGCTGTGTATGGTGGGCGTGTTGCTTGCTGTTTGTTTGAACGAAAAAGTTTTCATATGTAGGTGTTTTTTACAATAAGTGGTTTGCCGATGTGAGTGTAGGTTCACGCGGTAATTATTTATGCTGTTTAGGCTTTGGGCGCAGTGTTTGCGATGGCTCTGTCTTGTAGGTTCTGTATGCCCGTTTGGGACTAAGCTTGTTGTGCTTGAACATGGGTACCTACTTTGGCTTGTCATTTAGCCCTACGTGTCTTAGACCTATGAGCCGATTAGTGCCCTGGATACACTGTTACCGCTTAGTGCGAAGTGATATATATATATATATATATATATATATATACATATATATATATATATATATATATATATATATATATATATATATATATATATATATATATATATATATATATATATATATATATATGTTCAAAACATCTCCCCCTGCGGAGAGAAAATGAGCCGCACACTTTACTTCACTTTTAAGCCGATTTTATTTAAAGGGGACAGCAGGATTGGGACTGTTCTGACGCGTTTCGTTTCGCCGTGGAAACTTTTTCAAAGAGTTGTCCTTCACCAATAGAACATGCCATAAGTTCCACAGCCCGATGTTTTTAACCTTGTTTTTCCTTTCCTCCGATGGCACAACTCTGTGAGATCAGTTCTTTTTTGTTGCTGCATTCTGGGGCTTGCGGTCCGAACGGCTGTTCATGTTTCAAACCCTCCAGTGGGTGGTGAGTGAATCCTGTTGCACAATAACCCGCTTCCAGGCAAGAAGTATCCCCATGTCAGCCTGCTTTTGAGACTGACTTAGGACCAATGCCGAGGTCCAGTCCTCGGTGGCACCACTCTCCCGATCCGTTTTGTCGGGTCTGCACTTCGGTTCGAGCTGGGAGAGCGTCGGCGCTCTTGTGGCGGTGCGTTTGCTCTTCGGCAGAACCACGCCGATACTAATGTTCAAAACATCTCCCCCTGCGGAGAGAAAATGAGCCGCACACTTTACTTCACTTTTAAGCCGATTTTATTTAAAGGGGACAGCAGGATTGGGACTGTTCTGACGCGTTTCGTTTCGCCGTGGAAACTTTTTCAAAGAGTTGTCCTTCACCAATAGAACATGCCATAAGTTCCACAGCCCGATGTTTTTAACCTTGTTTTTCCTTTCCTCCGATGGCACAACTCTGTGAGATCAGTTCTTTTTTGTTGCTGCATTCTGGGGCTTGCGGTCCGAACGGCTGTTCATGTTTCAAACCCTCCAGTGGGTGGTGAGTGAATCCTGTTGCACAATAACCCGCTTCCAGGCAAGAAGTATCCCCATGTCAGCCTGCTTTTGAGACTGACTTAGGACCAATGCCGAGGTCCAGTCCTCGGTGGCACCACTCTCCCGATCCGTTTTGTCGGGTCTGCACTTCGGTTCGAGCTGGGAGAGCGTCGGCGCTCTTGTGGCGGTGCGTTTGCTCTTCGGCAGAACCACGCCGATACTAATGTTCAAAACATCTCCCCCTGCGGAGAGAAAATGAGCCGCACACTTTACTTCACTTTTAAGCCGATTTTATTTAAAGGGGACAGCAGGATTGGGACTGTTCTGACGCGTTTCGTTTCGCCGTGGAAACTTTTTCAAAGAGTTGTCCTTCACCAATAGAACATGCCATAAGTTCCACAGCCCGATGTTTTTAACCTTGTTTTTCCTTTCCTCCGATGGCACAACTCTGTGAGATCAGTTCTTTTTTGTTGCTGCATTCTGGGGCTTGCGGTCCGAACGGCTGTTCATGTTTCAAACCCTCCAGTGGGTGGTGAGTGAATCCTGTTGCACAATAACCCGCTTCCAGGCAAGAAGTATCCCCATGTCAGCCTGCTTTTGAGACTGACTTAGGACCAATGCCGAGGTCCAGTCCTCGGTGGCACCACTCTCCCGATCCGTTTTGTCGGGTCTGCACTTCGGTTCGAGCTGGGAGAGCGTCGGCGCTCTTGTGGCGGTGCGTTTGCTCTTCGGCAGAACCACGCCGATACTAATGTTCAAAACATCTCCCCCTGCGGAGAGAAAATGAGCCGCACACTTTACTTCACTTTTAAGCCGATTTTATTTAAAGGGGACAGCAGGATTGGGACTGTTCTGACGCGTTTCGTTTCGCCGTGGAAACTTTTTCAAAGAGTTGTCCTTCACCAATAGAACATGCCATAAGTTCCACAGCCCGATGTTTTTAACCTTGTTTTTCCTTTCCTCCGATGGCACAACTCTGTGAGATCAGTTCTTTTTTGTTGCTGCATTCTGGGGCTTGCGGTCCGAACGGCTGTTCATGTTTCAAACCCTCCAGTGGGTGGTGAGTGAATCCTGTTGCACAATAACCCGCTTCCAGGCAAGAAGTATCCCCATGTCAGCCTGCTTTTGAGACTGACTTAGGACCAATGCCGAGGTCCAGTCCTCGGTGGCACCACTCTCCCGATCCGTTTTGTCGGGTCTGCACTTCGGTTCGAGCTGGGAGAGCGTCGGCGCTCTTGTGGCGGTGCGTTTGCTCTTCGGCAGAACCACGCCGATACTAATGTTCAAAACATCTCCCCCTGCGGAGAGAAAATGAGCCGCACACTTTACTTCACTTTTAAGCCGATTTTATTTAAAGGGGACAGCAGGATTGGGACTGTTCTGACGCGTTTCGTTTCGCCGTGGAAACTTTTTCAAAGAGTTGTCCTTCACCAATAGAACATGCCATAAGTTCCACAGCCCGATGTTTTTAACCTTGTTTTTCCTTTCCTCCGATGGCACAACTCTGTGAGATCAGTTCTTTTTTGTTGCTGCATTCTGGGGCTTGCGGTCCGAACGGCTGTTCATGTTTCAAACCCTCCAGTGGGTGGTGAGTGAATCCTGTTGCACAATAACCCGCTTCCAGGCAAGAAGTATCCCCATGTCAGCCTGCTTTTGAGACTGACTTAGGACCAATGCCGAGGTCCAGTCCTCGGTGGCACCACTCTCCCGATCCGTTTTGTCGGGTCTGCACTTCGGTTCGAGCTGGGAGAGCGTCGGCGCTCTTGTGGCGGTGCGTTTGCTCTTCGGCAGAACCACGCCGATACTAATGTTCAAAACATCTCCCCCTGCGGAGAGAAAATGAGCCGCACACTTTACTTCACTTTTAAGCCGATTTTATTTAAAGGGGACAGCAGGATTGGGACTGTTCTGACGCGTTTCGTTTCGCCGTGGAAACTTTTTCAAAGAGTTGTCCTTCACCAATAGAACATGCCATAAGTTCCACAGCCCGATGTTTTTAACCTTGTTTTTCCTTTCCTCCGATGGCACAACTCTGTGAGATCAGTTCTTTTTTGTTGCTGCATTCTGGGGCTTGCGGTCCGAACGGCTGTTCATGTTTCAAACCCTCCAGTGGGTGGTGAGTGAATCCTGTTGCACAATAACCCGCTTCCAGGCAAGAAGTATCCCCATGTCAGCCTGCTTTTGAGACTGACTTAGGACCAATGCCGAGGTCCAGTCCTCGGTGGCACCACTCTCCCGATCCGTTTTGTCGGGTCTGCACTTCGGTTCGAGCTGGGAGAGCGTCGGCGCTCTTGTGGCGGTGCGTTTGCTCTTCGGCAGAACCACGCCGATACTAATGTTCAAAACATCTCCCCCTGCGGAGAGAAAATGAGCCGCACACTTTACTTCACTTTTAAGCCGATTTTATTTAAAGGGGACAGCAGGATTGGGACTGTTCTGACGCGTTTCGTTTCGCCGTGGAAACTTTTTCAAAGAGTTGTCCTTCACCAATAGAACATGCCATAAGTTCCACAGCCCGATGTTTTTAACCTTGTTTTTCCTTTCCTCCGATGGCACAACTCTGTGAGATCAGTTCTTTTTTGTTGCTGCATTCTGGGGCTTGCGGTCCGAACGGCTGTTCATGTTTCAAACCCTCCAGTGGGTGGTGAGTGAATCCTGTTGCACAATAACCCGCTTCCAGGCAAGAAGTATCCCCATGTCAGCCTGCTTTTGAGACTGACTTAGGACCAATGCCGAGGTCCAGTCCTCGGTGGCACCACTCTCCCGATCCGTTTTGTCGGGTCTGCACTTCGGTTCGAGCTGGGAGAGCGTCGGCGCTCTTGTGGCGGTGCGTTTGCTCTTCGGCAGAACCACGCCGATACTAATGTTCAAAACATCTCCCCCTGCGGAGAGAAAATGAGCCGCACACTTTACTTCACTTTTAAGCCGATTTTATTTAAAGGGGACAGCAGGATTGGGACTGTTCTGACGCGTTTCGTTTCGCCGTGGAAACTTTTTCAAAGAGTTGTCCTTCACCAATAGAACATGCCATAAGTTCCACAGCCCGATGTTTTTAACCTTGTTTTTCCTTTCCTCCGATGGCACAACTCTGTGAGATCAGTTCTTTTTTGTTGCTGCATTCTGGGGCTTGCGGTCCGAACGGCTGTTCATGTTTCAAACCCTCCAGTGGGTGGTGAGTGAATCCTGTTGCACAATAACCCGCTTCCAGGCAAGAAGTATCCCCATGTCAGCCTGCTTTTGAGACTGACTTAGGACCAATGCCGAGGTCCAGTCCTCGGTGGCACCACTCTCCCGATCCGTTTTGTCGGGTCTGCACTTCGGTTCGAGCTGGGAGAGCGTCGGCGCTCTTGTGGCGGTGCGTTTGCTCTTCGGCAGAACCACGCCGATACTAATGTTCAAAACATCTCCCCCTGCGGAGAGAAAATGAGCCGCACACTTTACTTCACTTTTAAGCCGATTTTATTTAAAGGGGACAGCAGGATTGGGACTGTTCTGACGCGTTTCGTTTCGCCGTGGAAACTTTTTCAAAGAGTTGTCCTTCACCAATAGAACATGCCATAAGTTCCACAGCCCGATGTTTTTAACCTTGTTTTTCCTTTCCTCCGATGGCACAACTCTGTGAGATCAGTTCTTTTTTGTTGCTGCATTCTGGGGCTTGCGGTCCGAACGGCTGTTCATGTTTCAAACCCTCCAGTGGGTGGTGAGTGAATCCTGTTGCACAATAACCCGCTTCCAGGCAAGAAGTATCCCCATGTCAGCCTGCTTTTGAGACTGACTTAGGACCAATGCCGAGGTCCAGTCCTCGGTGGCACCACTCTCCCGATCCGTTTTGTCGGGTCTGCACTTCGGTTCGAGCTGGGAGAGCGTCGGCGCTCTTGTGGCGGTGCGTTTGCTCTTCGGCAGAACCACGCCGATACTAATGTTCAAAACATCTCCCCCTGCGGAGAGAAAATGAGCCGCACACTTTACTTCACTTTTAAGCCGATTTTATTTAAAGGGGACAGCAGGATTGGGACTGTTCTGACGCGTTTCGTTTCGCCGTGGAAACTTTTTCAAAGAGTTGTCCTTCACCAATAGAACATGCCATAAGTTCCACAGCCCGATGTTTTTAACCTTGTTTTTCCTTTCCTCCGATGGCACAACTCTGTGAGATCAGTTCTTTTTTGTTGCTGCATTCTGGGGCTTGCGGTCCGAACGGCTGTTCATGTTTCAAACCCTCCAGTGGGTGGTGAGTGAATCCTGTTGCACAATAACCCGCTTCCAGGCAAGAAGTATCCCCATGTCAGCCTGCTTTTGAGACTGACTTAGGACTTAGTGATATATATATATATATATATATATATATATATATATATATATATATATATATATATATATATATATATATATATATATATATATATGAATTCCAACCGGAAGGTTAGTGCAACGCCTTTTACACCAAACCCAGTGCGCAGACACAGCTGAATAAATCCAAGCCAGACTTTCTTCTGATATTCTTCCTTTTATTTCATAAGGTGCAGAGGTGCAACACACTGCCAAACAGACGCGTTTCGGGCGTGAACGCCCTTGCTCACTGTCAGCGGGTTAACGGTACAACATCGTGTTAAATACATCACTTGATTGCAACAACGCGCCAAAAACGTTCCTCAAACAAGTCAGTGCAATCGAAATAGGACTATGATAGGGACCCATTCTCAAAACACACATATATTAGTTACGCCATTTTGGAGTGGTGTGTGATTGAATTGAAACACGCCATGCTTTTAGATATTGATAACTATGCTATTTTCGTTGTCGAAAAATGGAATCAAAGGTTGATGACTATGTCAACGGCACATTCTATGAAAGAATAGTAAAATGAAAGTGCAAATGCATACACATCCTCAAAGTGCAAATCTTGGCATGTGCAAATACGCAAAGATTTATAACTGTGCAAATACGCACATATATATATATATATATATATGTATATTACCTACTGGTGGTCGCCAGTAGGTAGGTATAGTTAGGATTTTTTTCAATGCAAAATCTCAAAATTCTATTTTGAATAACTTTTGCGCCGGTTGATGAATCTGCCTGAAAATGTCCTCAAATTTGCCTCGTCGAGCTCCGGTCCTTCCCTGGAAGTTTGGGGGGGATTCGTCAAGCAGGGGCCGAGATAAAAGAGGGGTCCCAAAACGTGTTATCCCCATGTTAATTTCCATAGGGCGGTCAAACTCACTTTTAGCTCGAACGGCTGAATGGATTTCCACCAAACTTGGCAAAATTTAGGGACTGGTAGCCCGATGTGCCTTTGCTATGTCTCAAGATATGTGCTCCAGTGGTTTTTGAGTAATTTAGGTTAAAAAGAATATATATATCTATGGCAGCGCCCCGGTACGTGCACCGGGGCGCGTACTGGGCGTGCTACGCGACTTGCGTGCGGAAAGGTGATTGGCTCTCGGTTGTCTGTAAACATTCGAAACAGTCCGGAGTGGCCGCCATCTTGTGTCTCGGTAGGATCGAGACACAAGAGGTGGCCAAAACAAAGGGGGAATCGACCATAAGGGGGCAGTGTAGACCCCCCTGACCTCCTAGGCTTGATGTGGGGGCTATAAAAGGGCCCGCGAGGCAAACATTTTTTTTTTTTTCGTTTTGCGCTGGGGGAGTGCCCGGTACGCGCACCGGGGAGCGCACCGGGGAGCGTACCATGGGGAAAAAAGAATGACAGACTTTTCAAAAATTGTATGTTTATTTATTGTTCTTTTTGTTGTTTTTTTTAATTAAGTACCAACATGTAGGTACCAATGCAGAGTCTAAAATTTAATATACACCGTCTCCTTTGTAGATATATTGCATGTTGTTACAGAAGTTATTGTGGTATATTGAATTCATACCATAGTCTGTCAGGAAAGCAGAAAGAACATGGAGGCAGGAGATGACAAAGAGATGTTAAATACACATTGGAGATACTATAGTGGGAGAAAGGAAGTAACTATGAGCAAACTTACTATGTAACACAAAAAAGTTGCACAGTATACTATAAGTCTCACTTTATATTATAAACATTTTGGAACTACTTGATGAATTACATATAAAAAATAATAATGTCTCGAACAATTTTTTGATTATTAAATATACATTTATTTTTCTGATTCTTTTTCAAAATTAAGTAAAACTTCTAACAATATATTGTCTGGAATATCCTCATTTTCACCCTGTGATTCTATTGATTCCACACACTGAACTAATTGATGGTCCAAAGACTCATCCATAAAATCAAAGTTATCATTCTCAGCAATTTTTTCTTCAGGGTTGTTGTCCAAAACAATTTCGAAAGAAATATTCTGTTCTCCTTCCATTTTGTTGCTGTAAATTGCATAAAAAATAAATATATCAGTAGAGATAGGGCACTGTTGGGTTTAAGTTCAGACAGGTAGTTTTGATTTTTTAACAGTGAAGTTATCTTTGGGCAGTGTATGGTATCAGGCTGGAATTAGAAATATAAAAAAGTGTATGTGATAAAGCCTATGTAAATTTATAATTATACAAGAGAAGCCTAACTCAATCCATAACTATAACAGAGAAGCCTATCTCAATCTATAACTATTACAGAGGGATAGTATATAACTATCAGAATATTTTTTCTCAAATTACCTTAAAGTGCACAACATACTTCACTTTCCAAAATAACAACTTACCTTTGAAAAAGCAGTTGAAGTTCTCAGTGTAATTCGTTTTCAAATGTACTTCAGGAAGTAGTAGTTAAAATGGCTGTGTTTCCCTCTCTTTTTTTATATATATTCATGTACATAACCAATCAAATGTCTGGATATAATAGTAATAAAATGAAAGTAACTTTTTGATTGGTTGTAAATTCTAACACTTCATATGTGTTTTTGTCATGTAATTTACCTCAGGATATTTAGACAGGCTTACAGCCTAAATGTCTCAAAGGAATTCCACCAAATTTGGGTAAATGGTAGGGACTGCTATGTAGTAGGGCCTATTCTATATTTGGTGAAAGTGTCTCCAGTGGTTTTTCTGTAAATTACTTTCCCACCTTTTTTTAGGGAGCGCTTACCGGTGCGCGTCGTGGTACGAGCACCGGCAGCGTTTCGGGAGTCTGCCATTTTGTGTTTCGGTACAATCTAGACACAAGATGGAGGACAAACAACATTGGGAATGGGTAGAAGACGGCACGGTAGACAGCCCCTGACCCCCTAGGTTTTCTGAGGGGGGCTTAGGAGGCTCATATAGGCCAAATTATATATATTTTTTAATTTTTCGCGGGGGGAGCGCCCAGTACGCGCACCGGGGAGCGTACCGGGGAGCGTACCATGGGGAAAAATAGTGGAAAAAGTTAGAAAAAGATAATCATTTGGAGTGATCAGAGGTAGGGTAGCCCTGAAAAGAGCTTTTGGATTCTGTGGCTGATTTAGGTACCTACAAGTAGGTTCCAATGCACAGTCTTAAATTCAGGAGTAATAATCTATTCCCCTCATCTGAGAAGTGCACACCATCTCCTCTGTAGATGTCTTGCATGTTGTAACACAAGTTATTATTGTATATTGAACCCATTCCACAGTCTCTCATATAAGCAGAAACAGATTTATTCACATGTTTCTGTGCTTTCTCAAATTGTGGACAAAATTGGTTGGACCAGTTCCATTTCTGTATTTGGCATATATTGGAATATACCAAGGCAGTTTGTCGAAAAAGTGTCATCAATTGATCAAAGGTGTCCTTTAAAAGCATATACAGACCAACCCCAGTCATAGTGCCCAAGTCATTTCCACCACAGTGCACTATTAAGAGATCAGGGTTTGGCAGATGCAAAAAGGTTTTCACCAATGGTATCAATTGGTGACATCTCAATCCTCTCTGGCCAATCCACTTGATTTCCACATTTAGTAAATCAAGGTTGTGAACATTTCTGCTAGCTGCATACCTTTAGGCCCAGTGGATGTAGCTATGTCCAATAATCCACACAGAATACATGATGAGAGGAAGTTCTGGTGGTCACGATGATGTTTTCGTTCGCGGCATTAGAGCAAAACGGGACGCTCACTGGTACGCCCACCGGGGGGCGCCGATGTACTGCGCTCACCGGTGCGTTCAACGGTACGCGCACCGGGAGCGCTCCAGGGTGAAACATAAACAAAAAATGAATATACTTTAAACAAAAATATATTATATTAATATACAATATAGGATTCATTTTTAGTAAAAAATACCTTTCTTAGCTATAGACATTTGCTAATAAATAACCTTAGAAATTCACAAAAAAACACATAGGTATGATGCCCTATATAAAGTTAGGAATTAGCAGTTAAAAAACCTATGAAATTCACTGAAAAAACCATAGGTTTCACACCAGTTATAGTTAGGAATTAGCATTTAAAAAACCAATGAAATTCAATGAAAAAACCATAGGTTTCACACCAGTTATAGTTAGGAATTAGCATTTAAAAAACCTATCAAATTCACTGAAAAAAACCATAGGTTTCACACCAGTTATAGTTACCTGGAAATTTTACTGGCATAAAACCATTGAAATTCCCACGTTATAGTTAGTTGGACTCACTATAACTTGCGCGTGTAATGCACTGCTGATGAAATCACATATTACATCACTCATGACATGGTCAGTGACATCACTCATGACATCACTGATGACACCATCCTTTTGACAGAGTGACAGACCTCCTTTCACTGTAAAGTAACCCTTGAAACACATATTCAAAAATAGAAAGTAACATTTTCAAAAAAGGGGAGATACCTATACCAGTTACAACAACCAATTCAGTAATTCCACCATTTATATACACATCCACTCATTCACCAACAGTTCTATATAGTCACTCATACATATACTCACTCATCATATATAGTGATACACCTATACATTTGTTAACACACCAACAGTCTTCCAAAATTGCTCACACACCTACTCACACATGCAAATAAACTATTGAACATCCATTTATTTGCATATATAGCTATACACACACTACCACCTTACTTCTAAGGAAACTTATACATACTTACTCTCTTAAACAATCACTTATAGAAACACATACTTATTAAAACTCGCACATATACTCACTTATATACATCAATACTCACATATACTAGATTAAAACATATGTAGTTACTGATAAAGACACTAGTAAGACAGTCATTCACTTACTAACACATACATATACACACTCATTCACCCATACAGTCCGACACATATGCTGTCTTCAAAACACATACAAACAGTGAGTCAGTCATTGATGCATCTATGTGCTAAGTATCACCCCCACCAAAATCATACAGACATCATACTGATACTAAAAAAAACATCTAATAACCCATATACACACACATGTAGCTACTCACCAACCCATGCAGCCACTTATACACAAAGTGAAACACTGATACAAATATTTAAATATTTAAACAATACTCGCTAATATAATAATATTATAATAACTTTTTTTTTTTAAAAACATCCATTAAGACACTTATTTAAACATTTATTCTTCCATCGACCTTTACATATACATATATAAAATATGTTTATTTTTCAGAAAGGCACACATTCACTGGATGGTGTGATCAGTGATGTCATGAGTGATGTCACTGACTATGTCATGAGTGATGTAATATGTGATGTCATCAGCAGTGCATTACACGCGCAAGTTATAGTGAGTCCAACTAACTATAACATGGGAATTTCAATGGTTTTATGCCAGTAAAATTTCCAGGTAACTATAACTGGTGTGAAACTTATGTTTTTTTCAGTGAATATATATATATATATATATATATATATATATATATATATATATATATATATATATATATATATATATATATATATATATATATATATATATATATATATTTATATATATATTCACTGAAAATATATATATATATATATATATATATATAATATGGGCCAAGCTGACTAAAAGTTATAAAATGAACATTCTTTATTGTTATCGCAACATTTTTATAAAAATAGTGATTTACAGATATTCTTGGTGTCATCAGAATTCCTAGCAATTTAAAATCATATTGCAATACAACAGCCACACCTTCAATCAGACAGGCAATCACAGAACAATAGACTATCAGTGTATAATAATGGCAAAGTTCATTGTATCTTATTTGCCTCAATCAAGACTGAACTAATTTATGATAGGTCAAGGAATATTTACAAACATGTCATCTCATTGGGTTACATACCATCAGAATATTACATAACAACAACCATTTTGAAACAGAGGTAGTGGTTTAAAGTGTTGATGTGTCTTCAAGAAATCAAATCTACGTGTGTGTTTGGCGACACAAGCGCCTTCACCTGGAAGCCACATAAGAGACGATAAAATACCTGAAATTATTCAACATGAATGCTCAGCCCACCAATTTTATTATAAATGTATTCATTTATTATTAAAGGCCGTGGGCAAACATAGGTCTAGTAAGTTTGGGCTCATGTAGCGTTGCGGGGTAAAATATGTCATTTAGAACAAATCAGTCTTGATTGAGGAAAATAGGATAAATCAATCCTTGACATTATTGTATACTGATGGTTTATTGTTGAGTGATTGTCTGAGTGAAGGTGTGTCAGTCTAAGGGTACAGACCCTATGCTGGGATGCCAGTTGCAGGATAGAACCCCTGAACTGGTGGGTGAATTGTGCAGGAGACCTGCCACAGGTGCCCTGACAATTATGGAAGGGGGTGCTGTTCCAGGTCAGAGGGTATCGAGCCCCAAAGAGGAAGACTGGGTCTGGGAAAGCCTGGTAACGTAAATGATGCTGGTGGGCCTGCAGCGCTGGTTTGCGCCACCCGCAGAAGCAACTTTGAAAGTGTACCTCAGAACTACAACTGCAGTGTCTGTGTGCTGTCCAGAACAGCCATCTGAACCTTCCCTTGGTATCTTATCAGTCACCCCTATGCTAGGGTGCATTGTGTGTGTAAGGTAGGACATGGATTGATATGTGTAACATGTCCTGGTAGTGAATTACACCCCATTTCGTTTTTCACTACTGCAAGGCTACCTGTTCTCCATAGGCTAGAATGGGCAGTTTGATTATTACATCCCATAATCCTAACTGACTCAGGGAACATGGTAGAAATTCGAATTTAGTATGCCTGAACTCAGAATGATGAAATACATCTTTTATTGAAGTTAGTTTTTACATTCTGCGTTTGAAAATACCACTTTTAGAAAGTAGGTATTTTCTTGCCAAAGCCTTCCAGTGTGCTCTGCTGTTATGTAAATTGCTGTATGGGGTTTAGAGGGGAAAGGCAGGCTGAGTCAGAGCTGGGATGAACAGTGAGATCTGCATTGAGTACTGAGGAGGGGTAGCTCCTTGACCTGAATAGGGCTGTGCCTGGCCAGGTGAATGCTGGCTCCACCTCCTACTGTCCGTCTGATGCCAGACCCCCTCTTTCTGAAAGAAAGAATGCAGACTGGTAAACAAAGTGCTCCAGGCCTGAGCAGAACTGGTTTTGGCTGGGTTCAGTGACTAGTGACTTTTTAGAACAAAGACTTTTGGGTTATAAATATCTGTGCCCAAAATCCTGATTTATGTATTGCTCCTGGATGTCAAGACGATCCTCTGTCCGTGTCACTGAAGAAATCTGCAGGAGAAGACTGTCCTTGTGTGCTATTTCTTGGATTGGACTGCAGTATTTCCCCCAGGACTTGGAAGAAGAGGGAAAAGGACTTTGAGAGAACTTTTATTTTGCTAAAGCAATCACGATTGCGAGCCGCCGCAGCTGAAGAGCTTAAGAAAAATCACTGCTCTGCTGCCTCCGAGCACTCAAAAACCAAGAATCATCCCATCGCACGCTTGCGGGCCCCAAAGTGCTCGCTAACACTCAAAGATCATCGCATCACACGTTTGTGGAACGCTGAGTGCTAGCTAACCCCGGGTCATCGCATCGAGGTCACCGCATCACGAAATGGCAGTGCGGGTGCCGTACGTCTGCCATTTTCAGCGCATCACACCCGGTTCATTGCTCCCTCGCGGGGCGCCATTTCTTCACATCACAAGTCGCAACAGGGTCGCACACGCTACATGTCCAGCACATCATCCCCCCTTGCAGCAAGGATTCAACACATCGCTGGCCTAGCATGAAGAAGTTTGTCCCTCTGTCCCGCATGCATCCGCAGACCGGCGCATCATCCACCCTTGCAGCAAGGATTCAACGCATCGTCGGCCTCACGTGAGTTAAATCATCACTACAGCTCGTTTCCGACATTTTGTTAGCTTTGCTACGAAATCCAGGTACTTTGAAAGTAAAAGGGTCGCAGAGACAACTGCCTTGAACTGAACTCCTATTTGTACACTCTGAACTATTTTTAAAGCATTTCAAGAATAACCCTATTCTACAGTATTGTGGCTTTTTAACGTTATTGGTCTTGTGTTAAGTCTATATATAAAGATACTTATTTTGTATAACTACTTGTGTGCTGTCCCTATGTAGTGTTCCTCACTGTGTTACTGTGTATGATCATAAATGCTTTACACACTGCCTCTGAGATAAGCCTAGCTGCTCGAGCTACGTTACCACAGGGTTGAATAGGGGTTATCAAAGGGTGTAGCCCCATTACTCTGACTTAGGAAGAAGGGCCCCTACTTGGACAGTGGCCAGCCATTGCCAACTAGAGACCCCCATTTCTAACAATCATGAAGTATGAACTGGTGTAAATTTGCCTGGATGTTTTATGGTTTAACGACAATTTGAAAAACCTAAAATTAGCGTGCCAGTAGGCTGAGAGGAGGTGGAGGCAAGGCTACAATGAGAAGGATAAACTCCTGTGGAAATCTAAAATTGAGGGCTACAAGAAGGAGATCAGTAGGTCCAAGGTAGACTACTTTTCTTCTTTAATTTGTAATCCCTCCAATAGCTCTAGAAATATTTTTAATATATTGAACAGTCTTACTACTCCTGACTGCTCTAAGAATGTGATACCCCCCTCTCAAGAGCTCTGTGAGAACCTGGCAAGGTTCTTCCATGAGGAAGATCTGGAGGGGGGCCGTTGGGTAGCTGGGACTGTAGCCTCTGAGGCTATGAGCTTTGATGCTCCTGTGGTTCTGAAGGTGAGGATATTAGCCCTGCTTGTTTGGCTGTGGACTATCTATCTGAGTTAGTGCTTCTAGCGGCGGAAGAGTTCAGTAGGGTGGCACAGGTTATTATCTCCGGCTCTCCTTTGAACCCGGTACCACATAAGATTTGGAAGGAGTTTGGGGAAGAGCTTTTTCCAACTCTCCACTTGATTTGTAACCAGTCCTTAGCTAGCGGAGTGGTTCCACCTCAATAGAAGCAAGCATTGGTGACACCTCTGCTTAAGAAGTCTTCCCTTGATCCAGAGTGTTCTAAGAACTACAGGCCTATTTCCCTGTTGACTTTACCGGCTAAGATTGTCGAACGCGTAGTTAGTAACACTCTCTCTAGGCACCTGGAACAACATAACTTATTTTAGGAGGGTTAGTTTGGATTTCAGCCAGCTCATGGTACTGAGACGGCCTTGGTGGCCATTATGGATGAAATTCAGAGGTGGGCAGACAGGGGTCAGGCAGCTGTGCTGATCCTGCTCAACCTGTCTGCTGCCTTTGATACGGTTAACCATGAGATCCTGCTAAGTGGAGAAGTGTGGCTCACTGGTTAGAGCAGGCAGACCCTGAAGCAGAGGTCAGACCCGGGTTCAATTCCCGACGCAGCAGGGTCTTGAGCTCAAATGTCCATGGACTCGATAATTCTCGCTTCGGTGCCTGACCTAATCATGGGTTCACACTCTGCAACTCTGGGCATTAAGCTTGCTTAATCTCCACAAAGGCCCCCCGCGGCGGGATGCCCGGCTTTCACCTTGGGGATGCCCTGTAGGGGCTATCTCACAGGGAAAAACCAGGACGGGTTCCCAAGGCAAGAGCGGAGATACCCCTTCGGGGGTCGATTCTGGCGCTATATAAGAAATATAATAATAATAATAATAAGGAGATTAAGCGAGGCTGGGGTGAGGGGCTGTGCCTTACAATGGTTTCAGTCCTTTTTACAGGACAGACAGCAGGCGGTGTTCCTCCCTCCCTTTCGATCTGCCTTCTCCAATGTGTCTCATGGTGTGCCACAGGGCTTGGCAATCAGCCCTATTTAATATTTATTTGAAGCCCCTGATTGCGGTCATCAAAGCACACAATATAGACATCGTAAACTATGCTGATGACACGCAATTGATTCTCTCCTTTGAGGGAGAGAAGTCGACGTCAGTGGAAGTGTTTCATAATTGTTTGCGGGATACAGCCTGTTGGCTAAAGGACAATTAATTATAATTTAATGCGGGTAAGACTGAGGTGATTTTCTGCTCAGCAAACAGGATTCCTCATGTTCTGCCTAGCAATTTTTGGCCCTCTGATGCTTCGACTGCAGTCCGACCAGTAAAAACGGTCTGTAACCTGGGCGTTATGTTTGATAATAAGCTTACTATGGAAGCCCAGGTTACAAAAACAGTGGCCTGCAGTCTTGCGATCATCAGATCTTTGTGGAAAACCTTTCCTCTGCTGCCCCCTCAGGTGCGCGCGCTAGTGGCAAGTAGTACGATTCTCAGTAGGCTAGACTATTGTAATGCCTTGCTGCTTGACTCTTCGAAGTTCCTGTTGGATAGACTTCAGAGGATCCAGTCAGCAGCAGCCAAGTTATTTGTAGGACTGTAGGACTGTCTTCGTCATCCGCTGCCTTGGTGGAATTGCACTGGCTCCCTCTGAGACAGAGAGTTCAGTTCAAGTCTCTCTGCGTTGTTTTTAAAGCCCTTCATGGGCTGGGCCCTGCGCTCATGCGGAAAAGATTTGAGTGGCATGTCCCAATAAGAAGGCTTTGCTCCTCATCAGCGAGACTGCTGAAGGTACCGAGGTTTAGGAAAATCAGGTCAGGTGGTGGATCTTTTAGGGTGGCAGCGGCCAAAATGTGAAATGAACTCCTGTGGGAGATTAGACAAATCAAGGAGCTCCTCCCGTTTAGAAGGAGTCTGAAAACCTGGTTGTTCCCCAAGATATAGTCATCTGTCTTGTATCCAACACACTTTTTTCTGTCCTCTGAGATGCCTAGCACCAGGATGCCTGCAAAATGGTTGTGCGCTTTACAAGTTAAATAAATAAATATGTATACATCAGGATGGAGAGAGCTTGGAGGTCCGAGTCAGTAGACAGGTGAGCCCTCACCTTAGGGAACAGAAAGGGGCACAAGGAAAGACCACACAAGTAGATCCACAGCCTGTGGCAGTGCCATAACTGAGTGGACCCTGGGGCATCCAGCTGCATCTGCTGTAGGTGAGTGGACAGCTAAGGTGGAAGAGTGATGTGTCAGTAGGAGACCTAGACTCTATTCGCATCAATGTGATGACCAGGTGATAGAAGAGGCTTCTCGATCTAGTTTTATTTCAAAAGCTGCTGATTTGTCTTTTACCCTTATGGAAACACTGCTATCTATAAACTCTTCTATTCCTGGTCGTGCTATGGGCCAGATCGATTGCCCAAGACCTATTTAGGGCAAACCCGTGAATCTGGAGGCCATACATGAACTTGCTTTCAAACACAGTCTTGGCCGACATGAAGATTCAATCGTCCTAGAAACTAGCAAAAATTATTACCATCCACAAAAAAGGAAACAAGACTAACCCGGCCAACTATTGGCCAATAAGTCTGACCGATTCCCTGCAAAAACATTTCTGGAAACAGGTACTGGCTCGTGTACAGGAGTGTATTAGGCATGCAAGTATATTTATGGGTTGGCAGGCAGGCTTTAAACAAAATGTGAGTACACTAGATCAGATCTTTGTATTGTTTGTATGTTTTGGCGAAAAGTGATCATAGGCAGGGGCAAACTTTATGCTGCCTTTGTCGATCTTCGTGCAGCTTTTGACTTAGAGTCCCGAACGAGACTATGGAATGCCCTCGAAAAGATGGGTTTGCCGGACCCTCTGCTGGATATTATTCTGACAACCAGGATTGGCTCTAATCAGTAAGGCTGAGCCGTAATCATGAAACAACAGAGAGAAATTGCCAATACTGATGTCTATTTATCTTCTTATTCTAACACCCAAAGCAAAGACGCCTTATCAAAGCTGGGGCATACTATTCAATAGCTTTTTATTTTACAAAATCACTCTGAAACCACATTTATTTTTATCATAGATTGTCGAGAGAAACAGAACATTTTTTAACAACAAAGAAAATTAGGACACAGAAGTAAGGCAATAAAATCAAGCATGCATTCCAAAATCAATCATATCAGAATCATACCACAACCATTCATACATTCATGTCACAATACTTAGCCCTATTGAATACCAATAAACAAACGGGGTAGGTATTAGGTCTGCTGCGTAATACAAAATTATTTACAATGAATTACAAAATATACTCATACTTTTTGATATGAATCCAAATGAATCATAAGAATCAGGTGAAACAGTCAGTAAAAGTAAATGAAAAATTCAAATCCAATAGTGGGACAACATATTAACACTAAGGGAAAACCAAGGAGAGCAGACACTAAGCATGAAAAAAGGCCTACGCGTTTCGAATCCCTAAGGGTTGAAAGGGATTCTCATCAGGGCCAGGTCGCTCACTAAGGAAATTATCCAGAGATCGAGGAATAGATGTCACCTTAGGTATAAAAGATGGGTCCAGACGTGTGGTTAATTGACAGGAAGGTCTGGAAAGCCGGGGTGCTGCCGGCGTCTACAATTGCACTGCTCTCTCGTGCATGCGCGCGAGAGCAGTGCGATTGTAGACGCCGGCATCACTCGGCAAGGGATGCAAGGACCTAACTAGCCGAGAGGCTATGAAAAATCATTTTGCGACTGAATTAAGTACAGACCCCCGCCCCCGACGCTGCTCTTCAAAACTTCCCGGCTTTCCAGACCTTTTGGTATGCATGCTTGATTTTATTGCTTTGGATGTTAGAATAAGAAGATAAATAGACATCAGTATTGGCATTTTCTCTCTGTTGTTTCAGGATATTATTCTGAGGCTTTGCTGAGACGTTTGCTCAGGTGAGGTGGGAGAGGGACGGGGTCCTTACAGACCCAATCCATATCAATTGTGGGGTCCACCAGGGGTATGTTTTGGCCCCCACACTTTTAAAATCACATATAAATAGGGTAATTGGCTTATTAGATCAAGATGAGTCGATGCACCTAAGATAGGTGGGCAGAGGGTCCATGCACTTTTCTTTGCAGACAATACCTTGCTAATCTCTAAGTGAACACAGGGTTTGCAACAGCTCCTGACTCAACTTTTGTTGGTTGTGGAAGGCAAGACCAAAAGTATGATTTTTAGTAGACAGTTGTAGAATTCTTGTAAGAGGAGGATGCTAGTGGGTGACACAGTTTTAGATTTGGTATGGAATTCTGATGACACCGCAAATATCTGTGTATCAGCTGTTTTTATAGAATCATGAATTATAAACAGTTGTAAGGTTTCCTGGAGGTTTTATGTATACACCAGGATGGAGAGTTCCTGCAGTTCTGAATAAGCAGACAGGTGAGACCTTACCTTGCAGAAAGAGAATAGGACTCACGGTCAGATAACACAAGTAGATCCACAAACCGAGGCAGTGCCATGACTGAGTGGACCCTTGGGCCTCCAGCCGCATCTGCTACAGGTGAGTGGACAGCTAAGGTGAAAGAGTGATGTGTCAGTGGGAGACCTAGGCTCGAGTGTCAGAACAGAGTGGGACCTGGTTAGCCTATGAACAATATTAAGGCCCATTATGAAACCAGAGTACCCACATACAAAGTCGCCGGGTGGGGGGTCACATGGAATCCGTTGTTAAATCCTGAGGAGCATGTCCGATTCCAGAATTTCCGATCTGGTAGGGCCATTAAAAAACATGGTTCAACCATAAAGATAAATGGGGATGTCCAGACTCCCAGGCGTTTGAGAACTGGGTCTAGTCCTGCTTGAAGGTCTTGCACGAGTGTGAGCTGCATACCATACCTACTTACGGCTTCTCTCTACTAGTGAAGACTGTACATTTCGACAGGCTTAAACTTATAGGCTTGATCTTCTCTGCTCACTGCAGCTCACCAGCTTTTCTCTCTTTTTCACCTTCCTATATCACAACTTCACCCTCCTATTTTTCCACTTCACCTTGCAGTCATGCTCACCTCACCCTCTACTTCCTTCCACTATCCTCTACTCACATCATCCTACTCTCTCTCCACCTTATACACTTGTTTCTGTGCTGTGCCCTTTTATTTCACCAGTCTACCCTCCTATCTATTTTTCTCACCCTATCCTCCTCTTTTTCTGCCTAAGCCTAGCATCTCTTTCTCCTGACCTAGCCATCCTCTCACTGTGCGTCAAATTTCTTTTGCTTCACTTCCCCCTTTAATTTCCACAGCATCCCTCCCCTCTCTCATCTCACTCGTCTCTCTTTTCCTCACCCTTATTTCACTTACTCCCTCTCTTCTCTGTCCCTTACCCTAATCTCACCAATTGCCCCGCCTCCTCTGTCTTTCTGACTTGCCTTCCTTCTCCCCCTCCCACCATCCTTCTTTTTTCTCACTATCCTCCCATCTGCCTCAGCCTCCTCCTTATTATCCTTCCATCCCTCTGCTTCATTTTTCCCTCTCGTCGCCTCGCCCTTTTCTCTCTGTTATCAGTTTAGGACCTGAGGAGTAATAGCAGCACTATAATCAGGACCACTGGAATGATGCAACACGAGTGGTCCACTCGTGTTGCATCGTAGCAGGGTTGACTGAATTTCGCAACATATGCGAGGTAGTATTACTTTATTATTTTGTCATTTTTTGCAAGTTAACACTGTCTGGAATAACTTTTTACCCCATTAGTACTAATTTAAAACGCAAGTACAGCCAAAGGCAACTGAAAGAGGTGACAAGTACACATTTACGAAGGGCCTTCGACTGTGCATCAACAACCAAGATGCACAATATATGCAACTTACGAGCAATGCCCAGGGACATTGTAAAGCAATGACTTGAAATCTCAATGAACTATTGGATAAGATTGAAACTGGAATAGTCATGTTACAAATTGAAGGTCAAGCTCCACATGTGTTGGGCACTAGGTGTGGCTTCCTGGGGAGACAGGGCTACACCAATGGGTACCATGGTGGTTTCACTTGGGGTGCCTTGGAGGGGGTATCAGTTTTGTTGCTCACATCCTTCTCTTTTATAGTTTATTTTAATACTCAGATAAGCTGAGTAGGTGTGTTGTAACAGTGAAAGTGAAGTAGGGAACCCCATGCATTACAGGTGGAATATATGCACCTTGGTTGGTAGCACTCTACAAACAGTTTCTGAGGTTTGGCGTAGGTTATAGATAGGTATGCTAGTAATAAGGGGAGATTTTAAGGCTAGCTGAAACAAGGACCTAAATATAGACGCCCCGCCTCCATATAGATGATACTAGAAAAATGAGTGACCTTCTTTGAGCTCAGTGATAGTTGGTGCACTTGGCATCTAATGTATAGACACTTTATGTGCTACTTTGAACCACATAATTTTTATCCGCAATGAGACTATTTGTTTGTTCCGGTCACTAACTTCATTGCCAGTTATGATGCTTACATATTACCCAGAGGGCTGTCAGAACATACACAACTGGGAATGTGGTTTCTGGCTGCTGTGTGGCCTTAGAGGATCCTAGGACCTCAACACAAGGTGGCTTAATGATGAGGTGTTCATTGTATTTCCCTGTGAAATGATTAGCAAGTATTTGAAGATGAATACACCCTCTATGATATATCCGGCTAGTTTGTTGGAAGCTCCTTTAGATAGTGATCCGGGGCAAGGCCTTCTCCTACATGAGAAGTAAGGAATGAGGCAAAAAGGTGAAAGTTGCAGACCTTCAGCGACCAATCATAACACTGGAACTTAGAGACAGAGGTGGGAAGAAGACAGCTCAAGCAGCTCCACTTAGTTCTATAACAAGTTTATGGAGACGGCCAGGTCCAGGAGGGTTGGACTGTGTCCCGATACAAAGTCTATGAGCTTGCAAATACGGCAATAAAGCTCCTTTACTGGTAAACTCAAAGGGAGGGAGTAATGAGAATTATTCCTTTGATCTGCATGAAGGTCGCAGACTCACCTGAAATTGTGGCAGTATTTGAAAACTACTATAGGAAATTGTATCGCAAAAGAGCCCCATCGAGTTGTAAAAATCCCTATTGCAAATGAATGCATCTTAAATCACTCTAGCGTGAATAGCGCGAGGACCTAGATGTGTCACTTGCTCTGGAAGGAATTAAAGCCCCCATAGCGAAGGCCACAGAGGGTAATACGCCTGTTGTCAATGCCCGCCCGGTAGAGCTTTGCAAAAATATTTCCCCCCTGCTCTCACTACTAATGCTGTGACTGTTTTTAGAGGTAGAATGACCAGCCTCTCTCTCGATAGTGTAAATAAAACATTTCAGTCACATGCTTCATTGTAAGCCTAATTCAAACCATGGTATTTACTGTTGATAAACCCATGTGAAAAGTATACATAAGAAATGGTATGAAAACAACATACAAATCCTATGTACCTTTACATATAGCTGAGATACCCGCCACCCCCTCTCAACACAATCCCCAAGGATGGGAAACCGGAAACGGTTCTGAACTTTTGGAAGACGGGAGGGAGTGACCCTCCCGGCCGTATTTATTAAAATATGAAACAAAATTAAAACATTAAAATAACAGTTTCATATTATGTACAATTTCATTTCCACATTGCGATGTTTGGCTAACCTTAACATATTCTCTAATACAAAGGTTCTCCTAGCCGAACTAACATCCTACGAAACATTTAACTTGAACTTGTACATCCTAACGTTTAAGGGCCAACGGCAAGGTCGTAACCGGTGTCAAGATCCCTAAACCAGAAATATCCCCCTCACTTGTGAGGGGCGACCGCACAGAGGTGTACCTCAAGTGCATCTACCAATTTCCCTTGACTTGACGGGGGCCCAATAAACTTGACGCCATTTAAAGGTCATCCGAGGACTCGTGTGAGGTATCTTGAAGGTAGCGTAGACCCCCTCCCAAACCCCACACAACTTACCACATCTGCCGTCGCAGATGTCCTGGCCCCGGGAAATTCCCCAGGAGGGGGCTGTAGCCCCTCCTACCCAGGAAGGGGCCTTGACCGCCTTTCCTTTCCTTTCGGCGGCCCTTCCTTAGAAGGGACCGCCTCCCCGTTGAGGGGCCAATGGCCACCTCCCCCGAGCGCTCCCATCCGTAATGGGTGACGCCCACCCATAGGGATCTTCCAATTACTGCTCACCGATCATGACCTTACCGCCACAGGCCGGATAGTTGACCGGCTATCCGGACCCCCCACAACACTCCTGCCTAAAGGTCATGTCATAAAGTTTTTAGCCAAGCTATCAGGTCTCCTATGAGTAACTCGTTCCCCATCCGGGACAAATGGACACCATCCCCCAAATACATACTGTCCCCTTTAATACAACCATGCGAAATAGAATGCAGTGTACTTGAACGGAACAATCTACTCACTTTATTATTAATTTTCCTTACTGAATGATTCAGAGCCGAAACCGAAAGAGCCCCCCGCCACACTTTCCGTGGGATCATATGGGACCATGCAATTGTGCACCCTGGAACTCTTCTTGCCAACCAACTTACTGTGGAAAGCATCGCCTCAAGAAGAAGTCGTCTACCAGTGGTCACCAAATCATTGCCCCCAAGATGTACTATGACTACAGACGGCGGTGACCTCGTCCGCCCTAACAAACCCTCAAAAAATGATCGAAACTGGTCAATACAGAGCCCGCCCTTTCCGTAGAAGGACACACTGTACCCGTATTCCCCAGCCACGTGAATCATGTCACCTGCTTTGAATACGTCCGCGGCACGCCTCACGTATGAGTGGCCCACGACCCACACCTCCTTTTTCACAGCCGGTGATGTCTGACCGATGGCCCCCTGGTGTCGGGTCGACTGCACAGTCCGCCCCGCCTCGTAGGCTTGCGCAACTGAAAACCAAACAAAACAAGAAGCGTGAGTACATCATTACAGCTTCACAACATGTGCAACCGCACATACCTCTTATAACAGTTTGAGGACCAACGCCCCACACGTTTTACTTGTTCAACATTCAGACCCCTGGCTGTAGCCTCTGTAGCAGCCCCTATCCGAAAGGAATGGGTCCCAAACTCGCCGGGGTTCAAGCCCGCGGCCGAAATCGACATCGCAAGCACCCGCTGAAACTGAAACCTCGTCAGTGGGGTGGCGTCAGCGTGTCTCAACAAGGTCCCCCCCCATGATGCCACCCTTTGCGTTAAATATTCCTCTACGCACACCACAGGGCACATGGAAGACCCGGGAATCCTTTGTATGATTATGCCGTCCCCAATCGCACCCTGATCGGTCTTGGACCTGACAAACGAGACAGTCATTGTCTCCCCCCTAACCTGAACGTGCTCTCGGCACAGTCCCCCCATGGTATCCTGCTTGTTCTTTGCCACTAGTTCGCTTACCCGCATAGCCCCATGGAATGCTAGCACAAAAGCGGCTCAGAATAACACTGTTTCATACTGGGATGAACACGTTGCAGGAAGTACAGATAACAACAGAGCCAACCTATCCAGACCTATCGGGCGCCTTTCATCTACTCTGCGACCCTCAAGGCGTTGCCACCCACGTAGCGCTTTTTGCACAACGAAAGACGCAGTCGGGTCCTGGATCCCATGAGCCCTTGCCATAAAGGAAATGGCGGCCCGATGCCTCTGGGCCGTAGCCACTGATTTGCCTGCCTGATGTAAGGACAGCAGAAATTTTACCACTAGCTCTTCCTGGCCCCAAAGCTCTCCCCTAGCAGTCCCCAAAAAGGCCCAATAGGATCGGAACGCCCCTTCATATGCCTTCCTCGTCCTGGGTGCTAAACTCTCTCCCACGAGGTTCTGTAGTTCGGGGCACCGAGAGACCAGAGAGCTTCGGGAAAGGGTGCCGTCACCGGGTCCGCTGTGGGCAGAAAACCCCAGAAGGCCTGCATACGAAAACGAGAAAGCGCATCAGCCGCTTGATTCATTACCCCCGGCACATGTCTTGCCTTAAATAGCACGTTCAATTGCATGCATAATAACACAATTTCTTTGAGCAATCTCAGAATCCATTTGCATCGTGCTGCCTGGCTATTGATACACTCAACCACGGTCATGTTATCAGACCAAAACACCACAGAGTGATCTCTGAATCCCTCAGGCCAAGTTTTCAGGGCCACCAGAATGGGAAAAAGTTCAAGAAAGGCAATGTTACTTGTCAGCCCACACTCATGCCACCATAACGGCCATTTTTGAACCGACCATTGTGTGCCGAATATGGCACCAAAACCAATGCTCCCAGTCGAATCTGTCCACAGCCCCAGTTCTTCGGAGGACACCGCCGGTTTATTCCAGACGATTCGACCATTGAACTCCGCCAGAAATGCCAACCAAATGCGCATGTCCTGGCGAACCTCTGCCGATAGCCTCGTGCGATGATGACCTTCCTTCAGGCCGACCATGGCCTGAGCGATCGAGCGGGAAAAGGGGCGGGCCATCGGCATTACCCTCAGGGCAAAATTCAGCTGGCCCACCAATTGTTGTAATTGATGCAGTTTGACCTTAGACTCACTAATACACGTTTCCAGGGATGCCCTGAATTTTAACACCTTTTCTCTTGGTAATCGAAAACAACCTTCCTCTGAGTCGAGCTTGATCCCTAGGAACTCGAGGCAAGTCGAGGGACCCACAGTCTTACCTGGTGCCAATGGCACACCAAAATGCTTCATTAAGACACAAAATTCATTCAAAGCCTGTCCACATTCTGGATCCCCGGCTGCCCCCAAAAACAAAAAGTCATCGAGATAATGCATAACATGTTGAAAACCCGTCTTCTTTGTGAAGACCCATTGCAGAAAACAACTGAACTTTTCAAAATAGGCACAAGATATAGAGCATCCCATTGGCATACATCTATCCATGTAATAGTGACCCTGAAACATAAAACCAAGGAGACGCTGATCGTCTGGGTGTACCGGGAGCAACCGGAACGCTGACTCAATATCAGATTTTGCCATCAGCGCACTGGGCCCTAGGCGATTCAACATGGCAACGGCCTCATCAAAAGATGCGTACCGCACCGAACACACTTCCCGGTCTATCGCATCATTCACAGACAGACCACGTGGGGCTGATAAATTATGTATCAGCCGAAACTCACCCGGGTCCTTCTTGGGGACCACCCCCAAAGGGGAACAAACAAAGTTAGCACATGGTGGCACATCAAATGGACCGGCGACTCGACCTCGAGTAACCTCCTTCCCAATCTTTTCCTGTACCACGGTCGTATGTTGCAGGACCGACAGTTGGTTCTTACATTTTGCTACACCCTGAAAATCCCCCACTGGGATGCGGAAACCATATGAAAACCCGTTCCGCAACACCCCAGCGGAAGCATGATCCAGGTATTCGTTGAGCCAAGGAATCATTGCCATGGAATCAATCGGAGTAGGTAAAGGCGCCCCTCGGACCATTTCAGACCTGTTTGGCGCTTCCCCTACCACCGTTATCACCCGTTTTGGCTCTGCACATGGACTCAGGATGGGATGGCTGCCCACACCCTCCACATTCGTGTCTAAACTTGCATGACCCCTGGGGCCTCGTACATTTACCCCTGTTAAAATTCCAACAAATCCCCCTTTTACCTGCGTTGCCGTTCGGCTTCGAGTGGTAGTCGTTACCTGTACCCGATCGAAAGGGTGTCCCAGCATATTGCCGGGAGGATTCACCCCCGCTACTCCCTACCAATGGTACCTTCAACATACCTGTACTCTCCATTTTTGACCATGAAACAGAGTCGTAACAATCCCAAGTCAAGTTTTTGTCGTGCTCTTTCGCTTTTCTAAAAATATTATCGTAACAGAACCACTGATTGCCCCCATATGATCCATAATACTCCATGATCCGTGACTGATAAATAGGCAATTCGGTCAGTAACTCGGGCCTACGTTCGCCCATGATGGCGGTAAAGATTCCCCATGCCCTGCCCCAAGTGCCAATGTTTTCGTCAACCTTAAAGGCGGCCATTTTTGCGCGCCAAACACTCGGATGCTTGAGCTCCTTTTGGCTCTTAACATGCTCCATCTCATAATGGTCGGTAAGCAAAGAGAAAATGTTTACATACTCATCTGCCCACATCTTTTCCTTAATTGCCAGAGGAACATGCTGACCCACCTTTTCCCTTCGTGAAGGTGCAGACCCCTCCCTCGCAATCGGCAATGGCCGCTTACCTGAACCAGAAGCTGCATCTGCCGCTGGACCTGATCCTGTTGCTTTTTCCACCGCCGGAGGCAGCGGGGTAACTGGCGATGGTGCCTTCACCGCCTCCCTAGTTTCACGCAGTTGTTTCATTAACACCCGTGCGTCGTCAGCCGTGGCGCCCTCGCTATCTTTCCCCAACCACGCTGCCAATTGTGCTGCTAACTCAGGAGGCATATCCTCCCCGGACACAGGAGTGACCACCACGGGAATCAGATTCCCCTCCCTCGGCACTGGAGTTGGCTCTTCAAGTGGGGTATCGGGAACCGGGGTGTCCCCCCCAGATGCCCCCCTTCTGGACCTCTTGCCTTTCCCTCCGGGAGCTGCTCCCGACAAAGGTCGTTTCGGTCCCCCTTCCCCGTCTTTAGCCGCCATCTGCTTCTTCAGATCAGTTACTTCTTTCATGAGCATACGGAGCATCTGATCGGTAGTAACTCGCTTTCCGACTTTCTTGGGCATTCTCAGACAGAGTATCTGTAAGACAAAAAAGAAAGATTACCACGCTCAAAATTGGCTCTTCGTTCCGTCTCGAGCTCACGTGCAGCGAGGAGGTGCAGCTTCAGAGCACAGGAACAAGAGGATGCTTTCTTGGCTTGTTGCTCCTTTTATCCGTCTTCAGGGCGGGCGTAAACCCGCCCCTGCCTGCCCCAAGGGCGTGGCCGGCCGCGTCAGTGTCTAGGCCAGCCCACTCCAGGGCGGGAAAAAGCACGCCCCGGCTACGCCGCTTCGGGCATACCAGCCGAGACTCGCCTCCCGCCCAAGATGGCTTCCCGGGGGGATCGTGGTACTCCGCCATACGTTCGGGGGGACCGAATGGTCGCCCCTTTCCATTCTGCTTGCAGATCAGCAGGTGGTTTTGGGAAACACAAACATGCTGTGCTGGCAATCCAACGATTCATACATGGAATCCATGCAATTATACCTGGCTACCAATAAAATGTGCATGTCTGTCTGTATGGGGTACACGCAAGTCAGCAGGTAATCAATGCAACCAGTATATCTTGTAGCAAATCCTCATATAATGCTTTCAGACAATTAGCTTGTACGTTTAAACGAATTATGTGTAAAAGCCACCATTATGTTAGTGAATCACAAAATGTGTATACTAACCTGAACATTAAACACATCTGTATGCTACTCGTGCAAATCAGTTTGATATATATGCAAACAAGTATGCTTTCCATATACGCAGGACATATGACAACAATCCTCTATATTATTTATCTAAACTAATAGAAAACAAGTCTAGACCAATGTGGCAGGAAAGTACCAGCATAGGGTAGGGTTTCAAACCACTATGTTACTCATATGAACGAGAACATTATGAGGGAAAACCAATAGGGAATTCATTTTAATCAATACATTTTACACTCACCATTGTGCTATGCATGCATGTTTAGTTTACTAACTCAAATGCACTAAATGGACATAAAAGTGTACTGTTGATAAACTGGTATACAGGGAGCTTTCATCAGTTTGATGTATTTTAAAACCCCACTCCTTAAACCATACGCAATGAAGAAATGCAAGACCACGAAAGTGCAGTATGTCATAAACATTTATGCCATCCAGCAGCTCATCACACCATAGGGTATACCATTAAAAGTATTCCCCATCAATTCAAATATATTTATTTTACTAAAGAATGTTGAGCAAGAGGTGGAACATGTCACACTGCATACACTTCCGTTTGCACGTTTAAAGACTATTACAATACCTCCCTTCGTTTATACCCAACCCAAATAACTTAACAAAGAAATTATGCAATTAACACAAATCATCTACAAATCTTGTTATAGAAAATGAGTGAGAGATGCAAAACAGTTAACCAAAAATTAGAGCACACAAAAACTCACTGAGACTGGAGAACAGGAAAGACCAACACATTCCATTTAAACCTTTTAGGTTTTCTATGCATCCTAGCACGTGCTCTCCACCCATGAGGCCCAACTCCCTTGTCAATATCCCCACATTTTTTAGGCGTATCAGTGAGTTCTTTTCACACTTTTTCAATCTTTCTTACATTCCACCACTTATTTCCCAAAATCTTCAAACATTTCCACTGACAGCTTTCTCCCTGGCAGGAGCCTTTAGCTTTGGGTCAATAGAAAGGATTTCTCAAACAATCTGAGAATTTGAACGTCCCCCTTTTATCTGTTGTGCTGTTTTTACTTTAACAGTTCTCCTTGGTTTTCTCCTGATATCTTTCATCCCCAGTATGTACGTCTTCAGCCAAACCCTCAAAGCTCATGCATCTCTAGTGCCATTTTCTCACCAACGCCGAATGCATCATAGATGCAGAAGTCCTCCTAGTCAACATCTTAAATGGACTGAATTCTGTGATGGGCTGGACTAGTGAAGTATGACCACAGCATAACCTACAGAAGTCTGTGAGTATGGCTGGATAGGTCACTTCAATTTGACCACCAAGTGGTACAACTTGCTGGCTCCTGTCACGGTATCATCAGACAGATGTGAAAATTTCTCCCTCTTCTTCCTGTAACTGCACTGCACTGCAAGGAAACTACAGGTTGTGCAGAATTGTGCAGCAAGTCTGCTGCATAACACCCCCAAATCACATTCGGCCAAGCCTGCACTGAAAGTATTGCACTGGCTGCCAATACAGGAACGCATAATGTTCAAATCATTATGCATAGCACACTAAACCCTGTGGGGGACTGGCTCTAAACTTAATCTTCCCCTAATAGCCTTTCATCGCCCGCAAGATGTCTGTGTTCAGCAAGTTTTTCCTGGCAACATTACCTCCGGCGGACGCAGGTTCTCGTATAATGTGGTAAGACTATGGAATACTCTACTGATCTACCTCCATGCAACGACTCACCACCTCACATTCCAGAAACAACTGGAAACATGGCTATTTCAGAACCTGCCTTAAAGATCTTCATCGGTGTGCTTACTGTTATTAGCGCTGGGATGCCTAAGGGTAGCCATGTGCCTTACCATAAGTTAATTAATAATATTAATAATAATAATGATAATAATATTAATAATAAACCCCACAGCTTTATTGACATCCACTTTCGCACTTGTTGCCCACTCACTGTACACACATTAAGGGGCCGATTCTGATCTGGGAAAAAGTGCTCCGAATAGCCGTTCGGAGCGTTTTTCCCATATGAATAGTACCCTGCAATGTCCCCCGTACGCACAACGAAGTACGATTCGTACCAGGAGATGGACTCCGTACGAATCGTACAGAGACCTTATGACTCTAATCTCCATATAAGTCTCACTCGGAACCCGCTGCACGCGACTTCTGTACGGTTCGCGGCTGGTTTATATGACCCAGCAAGTACGATACGTGTCGGGTACGCACCGTACGACCCTTTTTCTACTGGAGCTGAAAACAGCCGTAAAAGCAGAGTTCGCGATGAAACAGGTACCGAACGGCCCCCCGGGTTTGGTGCGTACCCCCATGATTAGAGGGGTACGGCGCGTACCCCTGCAATCATGGGGGGTACGCACCGTACACCCAGCGTACATGGGGTACACACCGTACCCCATGTATGCTGGGTGTATGGCGTGTACCCCATGTTCGCTGGGTGTATGGCGCGTATCCCCTATGATTTCAGGGGTACGCGCCGTAACCCCTCAATTCATGGGGGGCACGCGCCGTACGGTGTGTATGTGATTGTGCGCTTTTCCTTACGAATCGCCCTTACCTGATAAGGACCGTACGACTCGCGTCCTGATACCCCGGTCCGGATCGCACTCGTCGGGTCGTACGGCGTGTGTACGAGTCGTACGGAGACGGCTCCGGATGCGAATAGTACGGACGGTAATTTTACCTGATCGGAATCGCCCCCCAAATGTCATGTTTTCCTCCACCAGACCATTTGCTTGCAGGCAATAAAATATTATTCAGCAGTGCCTTGTATTATCTTCTTATACAAATGTAACAATTTCCTTAACGTAAAGTACATTCCATTGTCAGCATGGCGCTCATGTAGGGCCAGAGGCATGGGCACCGTCCAGAGGGGAGCTGCCTGAGTTTAACGGGTTCTCTGGGAGAATTGGACAGGGTGAAAGCTCCCATGAGGGCCTCACAGGGGCCCAGGAGGGAGAGTAAATGTATAAATAAGGACACCCTGCTAATAATGTCAGCTCCCAGGGAAACACTACTGTATACATAAACCCCCCAGGCAACTTCCCAACAATTCATGACATATATATATATATATATATAATAGCAGCCCTTCCCGACGTTGTCCAGGTATGAATTGCTCTTACTTAAACCAAATTCGAACTGTTAGAGAGAGGCTATAAGGAAAAAAATCTAGCTACTACCCTGCGCAAGGTTGCCTTAATTAAAAGAGAAACCCTGTTGTTACCGAGGGCAGTCAGCAATAGTGAAGAAACTTTAAATACTCTGAGTACATGTGAAGTAAAAGAGAGATCTAATAATACATGTAGATTCATTTCAACCTTAAGCAGGCAATCTAAGGTCATCAGGTAAATTGTAAATAAAGAATGGCGAATTGTGATGACAGATGGCATCCTAAAGGATATTTATACTACCAAGCCCAATTTCACTTTTCGCAAAGCTCATTCTATGAAATCCGACTTGGTTAAAACCAGTCCTGAGATTTTCAATAGAGATAACTGGCTTTCTTCCCGTAATGGCTTTTTTAAGTGCTCCTCTTGCCGAGCCTGCAAATTTGGCTCCAATACCACATCATACACATGTGCATTCTCAGATCGGCCCATAAAAATCAGAGGGCATTTTACCTGTAAAACTGAGTATGCTGTATATATTTTAACCTGTGTGTGGTTTAAGATACGTTGGAAGCACAAAGCTCCCAGTACAGGCAAGGATTTTACAACATCTAAGGGCCACAGTAAATTCGGACCCTACATATCCTGTGGCAAGGCACGTAAAAATGGAACATGGAGGTAATCTGAATGTTCTTAGCTATTTCGTGATAGACCACATTCCCACTAGTAAAAGGGGTAGGGTTAGGGAGAAACAACTCCGCCAGCTAGAAACCAGCTACATTGTAAAGCTAGAAACTAAGAGTCTGCGGGGCCTCAATATTTGCGAAGCCCTTCGCCACTTCTTAGGATAATTCTGAGACACGGTAACTTGAAACTACACAGGATCGTTTATTTATGAGAAAGTCAACATGAATTAAAATCTTATATGTATTTTTTATAAAATATGGAAAACTCCCCATTTATATAAATAAATAAATAAAGGTCTTAAATTGTGAAAGCCAGCGCCATTCTAAAATAGCTACAAAGAGCTTCAACAGGAAGCACTAATAGATAAAGTAAAGCAGGTGCTCGAGTTGAAGGTCAAATTAAGTTACACAATTATTAATCACCCCAAGTTTGGGGTGATTAATGATTGTTTAACAGAATTTGAGCTTCAACTCGAGCACCTGCTTTACTTTATCTATTAGAGCTTCCTGTTGAAGCTGACTTTTGTAACTATTTTAGAATGGCTCTGGCAGCTTGCCGGCACCATTCTAAAAGAGCTTCAAAAGTCAGCTTGAACATTTGACCCAATCCGTTCCGCTCACGGATATTGCGGGAAATTCGCGAATCTCGCGGATTGCGAACTTACTGAAAATCCGCCCATGCTTAGTATTTTGTACAGTTAACAGAATCTTAGGGCAGCGTAGAATTGCATTTGCGTTAAGGAAAAAAATGTTGAATGTAATGCTGTCCTTAATGTAGAAGGAAAGCTACATTGAAGGTGTGAACGCAGCTGTCCGCAGTGTAAATTGAAGGCCGTTGTTGACACAAAGATCGATGAATGCTATTTTGTACAGTTAACAGAATGTGAGGACACAGTATAATTGTCTCTGCTTTAAAGAAAGCAAGGCTGAATGCAATGCGGTCCTTAATGTAGAAGGAGAGCTCAATTGAAGTTGTGAATACAGCTGTCCCCAGTGTAGATTGAAGGCAGTTGTTGACACAAAGATCGATGAATGCTATTTTACCTTAGTTAACATAGTCTGTAGTGAGGACACAGTATAATTGTCTCTGCGTTAAGGAAAGCAAGGCTGAATATAATGCTGTTCTTAATCTAGAAGGAAAGCTGATTTGAAGTTGTGAACTCAGCTTTCTGGAGTGTAGATTGAAGGTAGTTGTTGACAGAAAGATCGGTCAATGCAAGTTGTGAAAGTTAACAGTATCTGAGGATGCAGTATAATTGTGTCTGTCTTAAGGAAAGTAAAGCTCAATACAATGGTGTCCTTAATGTAGAAGGAAAGCTGAATTTAAGTTGTGAACTGAGCTGTCCATAGTGTAAATTGAAAGCTCTTGTGAGCAGTTATAGATGAATACTATTTGTGACATTCTTTTACAAAATCGGAAGACATAAAATCCATTAGTCTCTACCTTAAATAAAGCGAGGCTGAATTCAATGTTTTCTGTAGTAGTGGATCTCTTGCTATGAAGTTTTAATTTTTACTGACCGCAGACTGTATTGAAGGCTGTTGTAAGAACAGATATTGAAAATAATGTTAGTTCTAAAGCTGAGTTGAAGTTTTGAACCCTTCTGTCCACAGTGTAAATGGAAGGCAGTTGTTGACACAAAGGTTGATGAATGCCATTTAATCACAGATAATAGAATCTCAGGATACAGTATAATTTTGTGTGCCTTAAGGAAAGCAAGGCTAAATGCAATGCTGTCCTTAATGTAGAAGGAAAGCTGAATTCAAGTTGTGAAGCCGTTAGTCCGCAGTGTAGATTGAAGGCAGTTGTTGAGACAAAGATCGAAGAATGCTATTTTGTACAGTTAACAGAATGTGAGGACACAGTATAATTCTCTCTGCCTTAAGGAAAGCAAGGCTGAAAGCAATGCTGTCCTTAATGTAGAAGGAAAGCTGATTTGAAGTTGTGAACCCAGCTGTCTGGAGTCTAGATTGAAGGTAGTCGTTGACAGAAAGATCAGTCAATGCAAGTTGTGAAAGTTAACAGTATCTGAGGATGCAGTATAATTGTGTCTGTCTTAAGGAAAGTAAAGCTCAATACAATGGTGTCCTAAATGTAGAAGGAAAGCTGAATTGAAGTTGTGAACTGAGCTGTCCGTAGTGTAGATTGAAAGTTCTTGGGAGCAGTTATGGAGAATACTATTTGTAACATTCTTTTACAAGATCGGAAGACATAAAATCCATTAGTCTCTACCTTATATAAAGCGAGGCTGAATTCAATGTTTTCTGTAGTAGTGGAGCTCTTGCTATGAAGTTTGAATTTTTACTGACCACAGAATATATTGAAGGTTGTTGTAAGGACAGATATTAAAGATAATTTTAGTTCTGAAGCTGAGTTGAAGTTGTGAACCCTTCTGTCCGCAGTGTAGATTGAAGGCAGTTGTTGACACAAAGGTCGATGAATGCCATTTAATCAATAAAATCTCAGGATACAGTATAATTGTGTGTGCCTTAAGGAAAGCAAGGCTAAATGCAATGCTGTCCTTAACGTAGAAGGAAAGCTGAATTCAAGCTGTGAACCCGGCTGTCCGCAGTGTAGATTGAAGTCAGTTGTTGAGACAAAGATCGGAGAATGCTATTTAGTCACAGATAACAGAATCTGAGGACACAGTATAATTGTCTCTGCCTTAAGGAAAGCAAGCTAGAATATAATGTTGTCCCCACTGCAGAAGGAAAGCTGAATTGAAGTTGTGAACCCAGCTGTCCGCAGTGTAGATTGAATGTAGTTGTTGACAGAAAGATCGGTCAATGCAAGTAGTGAACGCAGCTGTGCGCAGTGTAGATTGAAGGTAGTTGTTGACAGAAAGATTGGTCAATGCAAGTTGTGAACCCAGCTGTCCGCAGTTTAGATTGAAGGTAGTTGTTACAATAAGATCGATGAATGCTATTTTGTTACAGTTAACAGAATCTGAGGAGACAGTATAATTGTCTCTGCCTTAAGGAAAAAAAGGCTATGCAATGCGGTCCTTAATGTAGAAGGAAAGCTGAATTGAAGTTGTGAACGCAGCTGTCCGCAGTGTAGGCTGACGGCAGTTGTTGACACAAAGAGCGATGAATGCTATTTAGTCACAGATAACAGAATCTGAGGACACAGTATAATTGTCTCTGCCTTAAGGAAAGGAAAGCTGAATACAATGCTGTCCTTAATGTAGAAGGAAAACTGAAGTGAAGTTGTGATGCCCTTAGGCGCTACTGCTGCTGACACCGGGGTGATTTTGTGACTTTTGCCGTACCTGCTCCTTCCTCCCCAGCGGCTGGACTTGGCTCCGCCCCCTCGAACCAGGAACGACCGGCCGGGCTTTGCTCCGCCGGTCCAATGAGCAACCACAACACCCAGGAATCATTGGGGCAAACGCCCATGCCACCACCAAGCACGCCAGGAGGCGCATAAAGCCGCGTCAGGGGCTGAGTCCTCTGATGCCCTTAGACGCTACTGCTGCTGACACCGGGGTGATTTCGTGACTTTTGCCGTACCTGCTCCTTCCTCCCCAGCGGCCGGGCTTGGCTCCGCCCCCTTGAACCAGGAACGACCGGCCGGGCTTTGCTCCTTGGGGCAAACGCCCACGCCACCACCAAGTGTGCCAGGAGGCGCATAAAGCCGCGTCAGGGTCCTCATCCCGCGAGGACGCGTGCGGGACGAGCCGGGCGAAGCCCGGGCAAAGGGCAGGCCATCTGTGGCCGTCCGGGGCTGGCCGAGGCTGGGCTGGGCTACTCCCCTAATATCCTGCAGCCCGCATCTAACGGAGACCCATGACTTAAGTCTCTGAGCTCTGTCAGTAAGGATATTTTGCTCCACATATTCTTGCATTTGACCTTTGTATTGCGTTTATCATTTTTTGAGATGTCTAATATCCTAAATTCAGGTCGACAATCTCTAACAGGAGGCTCCGTCCAAGGGACCCTGGATGCTTTTATCACAAGAGCCACCTCAGTACTAGAAAAAGAAATTATGTTAACTGAGCGGCGCATATTCCTAGAATGTCAAAGAAAACGCTCTTCTTTAGGGATTATTCAATCAGCAAAGTCCCCAATGCATGCTACTATATCCTCCGAACTAACCAGTACTGTAGGAATACCTTTACAATTACATGACCTCCCAGCAACCCCCTAGACCCCACGGGACTCTTCTAGTCTGGGCCTAAAACTCCCTTCAGTGTCAGACGATTCGCTACCCTTAATCGGTGGTGATCTAGTATCAGACAAGCCGACCAGTTTTGGGAATTTAGGGCAGGCCTAATCCCACGAAAAGAAAGAGGGGTGGGCGCAAGCATAAAGGTAGCTGAGCAAACGTTTGCCGGATAGAAGGGACTCCTATCACACCCAAAAGCCCAGAATCAGGCGAATCCACTCAAGGCCATTTAAATACACACATTGTGCAATTGCTTATGAATAACATCGAGCATTTAATTAAATCACTGATTTTACCTTTAATTGAGAAGGTTAAACATTTGACTGAGCAATTGGGATCCATTTCAGAGGTCGGAATTGCCAGCTCAAATTTACTAAAAGAGATGGCAAATAAAAGTCAAACCCTAAATAAATTAGGATAGTACCCAAAGCTCCAAATAATGTGACTCCCAGTAAATCACTCCCTAATACCCGGGATAATGCTATAACAGGTAAACAAACATCAAAATTTCCCCCTGACCTTACTAATAACAGGGAAACATCAGATAAAAGACAAGCAAACATGAAATGTCATGAAACTTTGGGTAATACACAGAGGACCTCCCACAAAGATAAGCAGACTATAGGGCCCGTCCAACATATAGACCTCCCTCCGGAAGCAGAACCTCTTGTCATCGTTTTAACAGGGGTACCTGAGTTAGCAGTTGGAACATTTGAAAGCTATCAAACCCTTAAGAACAAGGTCATGTTTTGGCTTAGAGTCAAAAGGCCATTACCGCCCAACCTAGATGGCGAAATTCTATTCGTCAGAAGGTTGGGATGGGTTGCTAGAAGACCGAAGGATATACCGAAGGATGTACCTGGGGACGTAATCGTCATAAACTTTAGGGATCGAATGACCACTAATTACATTCGAGATTGGTGCACGGGGGATTATAAGGGAGGCATATCCACCAAAGATGTAAGTTACTTCTATCCAAAAGCGCTGGTGACTAACCCCCCGAGCAAGGGCAAACAAAGATTACATAATGATATACCCCCCATGTTCAAGCATGACACCTCAAATCGCTTCTCCTTATTAATGGGGATGGAAGGGGTAGACTGACGGTCACTTGATAACAACAAGATACTTGGGGACGAAGAAATCCCAGTATCAGGTCCATCCAGTTTACTGGTCATGAATAGTGTGCGTCAGTCCACCGTTCCTTGCACAAAGGGTTTTTGTCTCTCAGTGGTAGATAGTGTTACGTCACCTGGTGACATAATCCCAACCTCTTTGTCCAGACAAGGGGAGTATATAAGAAGCACTCCGACACTAAGGTCAGCTGTTGAGGGGGGTCCCCTACACTCCGAACTACCAGGAGTGACCCTTACAGTGGAAGCGGGGGCTCCCACTCTATCGGTAACCAGTCAGTATTCATAGGGAATATGGAGTGTAAGGAAGTAAGAGCCGATGCACTGGAGAATAAGATAACAATCCTGTCATGGAATATTGCTGGGATATGATTCAAAAGAGGGGATAGAAAAGGAGAGGCTTTTCTCTCAATTCACCACATTATTGCCCTGCAGGCAACATGGGAAGGTAGAGAAGGCTACCATTTGGATGGCTATCAATCATTTAGTAAAGTTGCAATACCGTCTATCATGGGAAGAGCCAGGGGGGGGCTTTCGCTGTTATTTAGTCTACAATTACTGTATAAAGCAGAACTCATTGCGACAAGTTCCCAAAACATTTTAGCAGTAAGATTAGAGGGGGATAATCTGCCTACAATCCTGGTGGTTAATTTTTATAACTCTTTCACCCGGTGTGATGAATTGGGCCATCTGAGAGCCCTATCTGGGTTTCTGGACGACTGTGAGGAACAGAATGATACGCTTTATCATCTCTTAGTGCTTGGTGACTTCAACATACATTTTTGTCACATGCACTGTTTCCAGAACATGGATTCTGATAAAGACCCTGTTGGGAATACCCACTTCGAGCACACTGGGCAGTATTTGGAGAGTCTTTTATCAGCCCATTATCTGTTTGCAGCAGATCAAGAAGAAACTCAGCACCCTGTCCCCATGTTTAACGGGTAAGGCAAAAAGTCTATTATAGACTATATTTTAGTGTCATGTCTTAACAGGCTCTTTGATTGTCACACAGAGAGGATTTAGTGACCATAACCCACTTACGATAGATATTAATATCAGGGCTTTCAAAAAAGAGACTGTTTCTGCCCCTATCTCAAATATAAGTATAGATTCTAAATGCCAAGGTCGAAGATTAAGGTGGTAGTTGATTTCCTGGAATGTCTGTACAGGAGTAAATCTGAGGACCTGACTACTTGTTTAGGTGCTAGTGCAGACCCAATGGAAATCCTCTGTGCTTTTAACCGTATCACAGAACAGGTAGCAACCAATTTGACTGGGAAAAGTAAAGTTAGGCCCAGGAAATTGGAAAATTGGTTTAACCAAGCCTGCACTGATACCCACAGGGTGCTCCTTGAAGTATTAAGGGAATCAGATAAGGATTCCCAGAGGATTGCTGAGGCAAGAAGGGCCTAGAAGAAATCTATCAAACGAAGGAAAATCGAGCTAAAAAATATGGCTTGGGTGGAACTTTCCAAAGTGAGTGTCCTGAAAAGTAGCACACAATTTTGGAAAGTGATTAACAGTCCTCTTTTCAATGAGATAGAAAATATAAACAAGGATTGTATCATCCCTCCAGAAAAGTGGGTGGAGAATGTTGGTGGTCTTTATGCAGATATAAATAATTCATCTCTTACGATTCAGGGTGATTCTGAATGAGCAGGAAAAATTAATTTTATTGAGGAAGAAGTCTTGGATGCTATTGAGTCCACGGCCCATGGAAAAGCCCCAGGACCGGACCAGGTGCCGGCAGATTTATACAGGGCAGATCCGCATTATTGGGCAAAGATTTTAAATTCTGTTTTTAATGCAGCTACTAAAGTGGGTCCTCCAGTGTCCTGGGCCAAAGCGGTTGTTGTCCCAATATTAAGAAGGGTTCAAGAGAGGACCCGGCGTGCTACCGGACGATTTCTCTCTTGGACTCGGCGGCTAAAATAATGGCAAAAGTCATTCCAGAAAGGTTGACATCTGGGTGGAAGATAATGCTGTCATCTCTGATCTGCAGTACGGATTCAGAAAAGGGAGAGGCACTGTGGGTCAATGCCTCAATTAACATCTCGTGATAAGGAAGTACACGGTCGCAAAGCAGGGGGACATACATCTAGCTTTTATGGATTTGTCCACTGCTTTTGACCTTGTAAACTGGCAAAAACTTTGGACTTCCCTGTTTGACATAGGGTTGGACCCCATACTGATATCCTTCCTAGCAGTTATCCATGAGAACACCACCGCAGCTGTTCGTTATAATGAAAATGGGGGCCTGACAGACGCCTGGCCAGTAAAGCGAGGGGTAAGACAAGGGTGTATCCTGGCTCCCCGGCTTTTCACACTTTATATTAATAAGCTGGGCGATGCTCTAACTTCAGCATGCAAGGATATCCCGAGAGTTGGCCCAAAAAAATTCCCGCTCTTCTCTACGCAGAAGATGCTGTGTTAGTGGCTAGGACAGCAAGAGGATTACAATCGCTTTTAGACTGTTTTATTGATTTTATGGACTCATCTGAAAACCAATTTTAAAAAGTCACATGCCATGTCGATAGGCAGTGGACAGGCGAAAAAGGCATCATTCTTTTGTAAAGGACAGGCGCTCATTAAAGTCTTCACCTTCCCATACCTGGGCATTGTGTTTGATGATAGAAGGACATGGGCGATGCAACGTGTTTTGAAGAAAAACACACTAGCGAGGGCCACAGGAGCCCTGCTGGGCTTTGTGAAATGCTTAGGCTGTAAGTCTCTTCCGGCCCTCATGAAAATCTACAACACCTAATGTGTGCCCATGATGTCATATGGGAGTGAGGTATGGGGCTATACTAAAGCAATGGAGATCCAAACTGTTGAAAATTTCTATTTCAGAAAAGTGTTGTCGCTTCCTCAATCCGCACCCATTTTTATATACATGAAGATCTGGGGGTGGGTTACATTTCAGATCAGATCGCTGTGGCACCGATATTAGGGTGGCTAAGAATCTGGGCACAACAACCCCCGAATTTAAACCAACTAATTATCCAAGATTGTCTGTCCCTAGACATACCTTGGATCCGGTATATTAAAATGTATATTAAAATGCAAATGGATGCAATGGGTCGCGCTGATTTGTTCACAAACCCTAGGGCTTTAAGTAAAATTGCAATTAGGGCAGTAAAATACAATTTTTTAAGCACGCTACAAAGGGAGGAAGAGGAATTGGTCAAACCCTTGGTCAGAAATTTTGATAGGCTATGTATAGGGAGAGAGATTCAGCCGTTTCTAACCTTTGTGAGCAAGCCATTCCACCTGTTTGTCTTACTATGGTTTAAGCATAACATGCTACCATGGCTGTTGTCTTTTCCCTGAGGGTTTGCTAATAGTGGGACTTTGGGGTTGTGCCCATGTGACAATAATTCTGAGCAAAACGTGCTCCACATGATCTTTTTCTGTAAGTTTTATGTATTACTACGCAAGAAATTTATTTTTCCACTGTTAAGAGGGAATAATTTTGAGCAGGTCAGACCAGCTTTGGTCTACCTACAAATGCTTGGGACCACTGTGGTATGTTTCGGAGTGTCGAGTTATATTATTGGGGCGATGAGATGCAGAATGAAATTATCGATACCTTAAAGCCCCTCTCTCCACCCCGTCTGGAATGCTGTCCCCAGTATTTTAAAGATTTTTTATGCTGTGACAATTTTTATATGAATTTTAGATCTTTTTGTAAGCTGACAATCTTTAGTGTGTGATACATTTTTTATCTTGCCCATGTGTCTGCCAAATGTAAAGCACTTTTATTATTATAATGTATTTAGATGTGCCACCGTTGTATGTAAATGTGATCAACTGTGAAATGTAATATTGTGGTGTGCTTTTATGGTTTTAAACTTTTTAATCGAATAAAGCAATTCTTTGACTTTGACTTTGACTTTGAAGTTGTGAACCCTGATGTCTGCAATGTATATTGAAGGTGCTACTCGACACAAACATTGATGAATGGTATTTTGTACAGTTAACAGAATCTGAGGACATAGTACAATTGTCTGTGCCTTAAATAAATTGAGACTAATATGTCATACTCTGTTTTAAGAGTTTGCAGCATTCTTAAATGCACAAAGGCAAGCATTACGTTTGATACCATGCTTATGTCATCAATAATGAGAAGTTTCATTTTCTTCAAGAGTATTCACATCAAGCTTCTCCAGATACCTTGTGGTATTGTAATTTGTTGTTATGCTCCATAGGTATTATAAGTAAATGATGTAATGTAGCATTGGTAATGTTAACATTTGGTTATATTTTTAATATAAGGAAGTTATTACAAATATGCAATAAGGAAATGATGCTGAATATGGAACTATTCTACAAGAAATAAGAATTGGAGAAATGACTGAACATGTCAAAGAAGTTTTACAGAGACGACTAGTTTGAAATTTGTTTCCAAAAGAAAATATTGTTGCTAAGCATGTAGGTACTTTTAAAATAATTGACAACCCCATTGAAGAAAAGCAGCAAGTGTAAAAATATCCTACTTTGTTCAGCCGGGGTATTAACTACAATTAAAAGGTTTGCTAAAGGTCATTGACTTTGAATCAGAAAATGAAATTGAACAATAATTGATAGCCCCTAGCCAAGAAAGGCAGTTAGTGTGCAAATTTTCACTGCCTTCGGCCGGAGTCGTAGGTACAACAAAAATCCTCAATAAAGGGCCACGAGTTTGTATCAGAATATAAAATTCACGAACAATTGATAACCCCTAGCCAAAAAAGGCAGTTAGTGTGTAAATTTTCACTGCCTTCGGCCGGGGTCGTAGGTACAACAAAAAGCCTCAATAAAGGGCCATGAGTTTGTCTCAGAATATGAAATTCACAAACAATTGATAACCCCAGCCAAGAAAGGCAGCAAGTGTGCAATTTTTTAGTGCCTTCGGCTGGGGTACTTGTTACAACAAAAAGGCTTGATAAAGGGCCTGTAGTTTGAATACGAATATGAAATAGAATAGTTGATAACCATAGGCAAGAAAGGCAGCAAGTAGGTGTGTGTACGTGTAGATAATGTGTTGATTGAGTGGAACATGAATAATGTAAAAACTAAGAAAGGCTGTAAGTGTGCAAATTAGCCACTGCTATTCACGGGTAGTAGTTTGCAAAAAGGCTCAGTAAAGGACCTGCACTTTAAACTAGAATAACAAATACGTTTTTTTTCATACATGAACGGCAGGAAGTGCGCAAATTACCCACTGCCATTAACGAGTAATAGTTACCAAGAAGGCTCAATAAAGGGCCTGTACTTTGAATTTGTATTACAAGAAGGATAATTGATAACCCCAGCCAAGAAAGGCAGCAAGAGTTCAAATTTCCCACTGCCTTTGGGCGGGGTAGTTGATAGATTAAAAAGGGCTTGATAAAGGGACTGCAGTTTGAATAGGAATATGAAATTGAACAATAGTTCATAACCCCTGCGAAGAAATGCATCAAGTGTACAAATTTCCCACTGCCTTCTGCCAGTGCAGTATCTATATGAAAAAGGCTTGATAAAGGGCCTTGACTTTGAATCAGAATGTGAAATTGAACAATAATTGATAATCCCTGTCAAGAAAGGCAGTAAGTGTCCAAATTTGCCACTACCTTCGACTGGGGTAGTAGCTACAACAAAAAGGCTAAATAAAAGCCCACGAGTTTGAATCAGAATATGAAATTGAAAAAGAATTGATAACTGCAGCCAAAAAAGGTAGCAAGTTGGTGTGTGTTATGTGTAGATGATGTGTTGATTGAGTGGAATATAAAAAAGGTGAAAAATGAGAAAGGCTGTAGATGTGCAAACTATCCACTGCGTTGTCAGGGAAGTGGATCTTTGGATTTCCAAGTCATTATACGGATAGGGCATCAAATTTTGCAGTGTGAGCATAAGAAATGGCTATGACATCGAAGGAAGCAATGTAAGTGCATTAAGTTACCATTGTGGGGGGTAGGGCTGAAAAATTACAACACCAGGCCCATTTCAGGGACTCTACTTTGAATTAGAATAATACTTGGCAAAGGCTGCAAGAAAGTTAGGATGTAGGTGTGTTTTAGGTAGTGGATGCAGAATAAGGTGAAAAGGAAGAAAGGTAGCAGAAGTGGAAACAACCCACTGCCTTGTAAAGGAAATAGGTGCTTGGTTTTCCAGTCCATTACAGACTGTGAATCAGATGGGAGTCAGTGGGAACCTGAGAAGCGGGTATCTAATATAAGGAGTTAAGCATGTGCACAAAGTACACACACTGTGCGGTAGAAAGGACGCAAGAAAGGACGCAAGTGTACAAATTACCCACTGCCATTCTCGAGTAATAGTTACCAAGAAGGCTGAATAATGGGCCTGCATTTTGAATTTGTATTAGAAGAAGGATAATTGATAACCGCAGCCAAGAAAGGCAGCAAGTAGGTGTGTTTTCGTGTAGATGATGTGTTGATTGTTAGAAGAATAATGGAAAAAATAAGAAAGGCTGCAAGTGTGCAAATTACCTACTGCCATTCACGGGTAGTAGTTACCAAGAAGGCTCAATAAAGGGCCTGTACTTTGAATTTCAATCCCTAACAGAAGATTTGATAATCATAGACTATACTGGGTCTTTTTTAATATTGTTAGACTTTTAAGCTTTTGTTTATACATGAACGGCAGGAAGTGCGCAAATTACCCACTGCCATTCACGAGTAATAGCTGCCAAGAAGGCTCAATAAAGGGGCTGGACTGTTCATTTGTATTACAAGAAGGACAATTGACAACCACAGCCAAGAAAGGCAGCAAGTGTGCAAATTTCCCACTGCTTTCGGCCGGGGTAGTAGGTACAACAAAAAGGCTTGATAAAGGGTCACGAGTTTGAATCAGAATATCAAATTCAAGAATAATTGTTAACCCCAGCCAAGAAAGGCAGTAAGTGTCCAAATTTACCACTGCCTTCGGCCGGGGTAGTAGGTACAACAAAAAGGCTCAATAAAGGGCCAAGAGTTTGAATCAGAATATGAAATTCAAGAGTAATTGATAACCCCAGCCAAGAAAGGCAGCAAGTGTGCACATTTTCAACTGCCTTCGGACAGGGTCGTTTTTACAACAAAAAAGCTTGATAAATGTCTAATAACTAATGTTGAGGAGAGCGCAGCTCCTGTTTCTTGTTTTTGATGAGGTTGACATAGTGTTTGCATAACACAAAAGTTCATCACAATAAATGCATAGAAATTTAAAATTACGAAACTCAAGATCAATATGCGAGTATGGACTGTTTGCTAAAGATAGTGTTGCAGCTGTTGATGAGCTTGGTGCAGCAGCAAGTGGTTGTCCTGCAATCTCTGTGTTGCAGCTCAAGCAAAGTTGTTGGGGTGCAAATAGTTTATGTGTTTTCTACTATATTTGGTTTGCAGAAGGAGTATTTTTTGAATTGATCTCACCTTGAAAGAGTTGTTTGGAAATTTTTACAGGTTACTAATGGTTGGTGTGTTTCAGTTAGTATGTGTTTGGACTTCGCTTGAATCTTTAAGGGATGTATTAGGGATTCCATAATACAGAAATACTTAGTGACATCCAATTCTATTTTATGAAGAACGGTTGAATTCTACATCCACCTCTAGGACTAGTTGGAGGGTAGTATTTCAAAGTGTTTGACAGGTTACACTACATGTTTCTATGTAGCTAAAGAAAAGTTAGCTTGGTTATGTATGGGCATCCTCTCACACAAAACTCAGCACTCAGCATTCAGGATTGTAAAGGATTACCATAGGAGTGACTGATGAGTTTGCATATGCCAGTTTACAAAAGAGAAAACAAGCACAATTGTTTTACATTAGAGATATACAAACCTGAAAGACTATGTATGTAAATTCATGAAATCTTTTTTGAAGGTTTGGAAGAAAGCAGTGAAAGTGTGTTTAGAAGCAATACTGTCCAGCATAAAACGTGCATAAGTATGTTTTTAAGTAACATATGATCACATGCAAGATATCTAATTAGATATTTGGACACTCCTGCAGTCTAGTCTCGTATCCAAATTATATTAAAAAGTAATGTTGAGACACACTTTTTTCACCTGTTACGATTTGCACAATGCTTTTAGAGTTGAAGCAGACTTCGTCTAACATTCCTACTTAATTTTCTTTTTGAAATTGAGTAGTTATGTTGTTGATCTGTTGGAATATAAATTTAAATCTTCCTCTTTGAAGGTGAAGAAGCAACACCGCTCCTCTACACATTATAGTTGAATTGTTGTCAAAAAGTAGTGGTAATTTCACTATCACCAAGGTAGATATCTGACAATAGAATTAATTATATTTTTATACCACTATTCCATAGTCCTAATCCAAAAGGTGTGTTTAGACTCAACAAAATTAACACATTTTTCACATATACCAGCAGTAAAAGGCAAGTTTGATTTACATTTGCTTGGAGTCATCTGCTGCATTCAAAACATTGGGCCTGCTGAGAAGAAAGTGAAAAGTACGTTGTTATTAATATTGTATTGTTTAAAGGTGAATAGCTTTTTGAAATAAAAACTTTATATGTATTTACATGGTAAACATAGTTCCAGGGTCAGAATGGCCTTTTGAGTCTGTGCAAACCCACTAACTTCCATGTTTTGTGCGTTTTTAACAACTCTTCTCTAATCTTTTGTCATAGTGAAGAATGTTGGAAATTTCTTCCCGACAATGGCAGATATCAACCTTCTTCCTGAGTTGGGAAAAAAGGTGTTGGAGGAAAAGTGAATTTGTAAACTTTCAGATTTTCACATGAGCAAATATACACATGCAAATTTGCTCATGCTAAAATGTAGTTCACAAATATTTTCTAGGAGTACTATTTCTTGTCCTACTTGTGTACATTTTTGGTAATTTACAAAAGCTGCATAGCTGCACTTAATGCTAGGACATATTCCATGGGTGCACTTTTGAGACTTTCTTGAATAATTGGGCCCCTAATTTGGTCTGGCATTAACCTTGACCTTTTGCGTTCATTACATCTCTCTCTCTCTCTCTGTTCCCTCCACACTCATCCCCTCTGCTCTCTCTCCTGTCTCTCTCTCTCTCTCTCTCTCTGTCTTTGTATTGGATGGATTCACTGTGAGTTACAGCATTATGCTGTTTCACAAGGAGCATATTGGCACAGAAAGTAGTTTTGTTCAGTGCCAGTAACTACTGTGGAAGTTTTTGCTTTTTAAAACCAAAAATATTTTTTGCTTTTGCCAAAGTTTGTTATAATAGTGAGGGCGCAGCAGCTTACATGCCAATAACGTTTTACAAACACGATGCCAAAACGAGTCACACAATGACAAAAAGTAAAAAGGTGACCATCAATTTCGGACTTACTGGGTTTGCCAATGCTTGTTGAATTGTGTTTCCCATAATCTTATTGAAAGTAGTTACAGAGATTTTCCATAATGAATATTTTGGGGAAATACTAGCATGAATTAACACGTTATTAAATGATGCTTCAAAAAAATGGTAACAGAAATTTTGTAGTAGTTTAGCAAAATGTTTTTTTCCTGCTTTCTCTTTTTTATGAACATTTTATTTTGAAAGCAAATTATTATCAAACTTGCTCTTAAGCTTCTGCAATTATTTGCATCAAATCGCAGTGCATTCTGGGAGCAGTATACATAGCCTCATAGTGCTAAACTTTGGAAGTGTGTGTACACTTTATTTACTACAGATACTGTCAGTAGTGCAGTCTGAGCTTACAACATTTATTTGGAACAGTCACTCTAACGAATAATAATGACTGCATCAATGGTGTACAAGTTTGAAGGTCTTTAACATATGGATACAAATATTACCTCGGCAGCAGACACTTCTGATAAGCATACGTGGGTCAGGCGTGTCAGAGCTGTACGCTTTTGTATACTGGAGCCACTGACAGTTGTGCACTCAGAGGTTACAACATTTAGTTAGAGTGCGTGCCCGAGTAATAAATGCATTCAATTAATGAACCATAAATACAGGTTTGAACATCATTAACATATGGGCAAACATATTACGTTAACTGCAGACAGTGCCCTTCTCTGACCCATTATGTGGTACTGCTAACTGGCAGCCATAGGGTTTGTGCTGCTTGGAGTTGGGCCTACTTGTGCCAAGGACACAATACACATGAAAACTTGTTGCCCTTGACCTCAAACAATATGTGCTATGCGTCGGGCTATGGGAATTACACATCCCTGATGGTGCATAGTCAGTCTTCCAATGTAGTGCACGCAACTCATAAAAGATTCTTACCATAGCGTTGTCTGTATAAGTTGCTGAAGCTTTTTGGTTGTGGACACCACAATACTTTTCAATAGACTGTAAATGTAAAAAAGATGTATGTTAGGGAATCATAATAGCAATGCTAACCATTGAAAAGGTAGTTTGCAAATTATTGTACATGCTGCAAGTATTTTAAAATTAAAGTAATGGGGCTGTCACGACTATTCAAAAGAATAGTAATTGTTAGTATTAGGATTGGGGAAAAAACATTCATAGCTTTCAGAGCAACCATGTTAGAACCATAGTAGTGGTGAGACAAAATGATATGCAAATAGCAATATCGTTCCGACGGGCACTATAGATTTGTTTGGTAGATATTCATAAATGTTATCCTTGAAAACCCTCTTTGGTATTTACGCGTATTTTAAAGAAGATGCATCAAGCAAAATAACGGTCGAAAATGGGCAGATTCTCAGAATCTTTCCATTTGTGACCGGTATTTTTGCATTTGGGATGCATCATCCCAAATGCAAAAATCACAATTAAGGAATCTCTAAATTGAGATTCCTTAAATTTCAATTGCATTTAAGCAGCCACGGCTCGTGCAGGGCGTTATGCTGGGCGGTGACGTCAGGCAGAGCAGGGGCAGGGTGGGGGGTTGTAAAATGCGGAATATGGACGATGTCAGGTAAGTACCTAAAAAAAACAAAAAAACGAATTTCGTTACCCGCGCTGCATCGCTAAATGTGATGCAGCGCGGGCAACAACATTCCTTTTTTTTTTCCGGTACTTACCTGACATCACCATATCCCGCATTGTACAACCTCCCACCCTGCCTCTCCTCTGCCTGACGTCACCGCCTGGCGTAATGCCCTGCACGAGCCATGGCTGCTGACGTCACCGCCTGGCGTAACGTCCTGCACGAGCTGTGGCTGCCAATTACATTTGTTTAGACTTACAAGTATTCGAAAACGAATACAGGCTTGGGAGTGTCACGTGACCCAGTAATAAATATTACAAATAATGGGAGAATTAGGAGGGAACAAATACGATGAACGATGAACCAGAAAGCATTTTTTTTTCTGGAATATATGCTATGCTATGCTGTGCTGCAAAAACGGCCCTGTAACAAAATCGGCCCCCAGGGGCCCAAAACCGCCCCCCACCCTTGCAGCGCACCGGGGGATTGCCTGTGCCCGCAACAGCCAGTCCGGGCCAACCTGGGACGGCCTCGTGATGCGGAAAAAAAAATATCATCATGGACGCACAATTAATAATGATAGAGGCCTAAGCACGTGGTGTAGTACAGAAATACGACACAGAAATTTATGGACGCATAATTTATAAAATTACAGGTGTATAGGACCTTGTGACGCAGATAGAAACTTTTATACTATGTGCATAGAATTTAAAACCATTGAGGGGTAGGAGAGCCATATGATGGAGTCTGATGTTGTGACGGCTTCTTTTACCCTTGCTTCTGTCATCTTTTGTTGTGTCTTCAAAGGCTGCGGTTTCACTGGTTCTGGGGTGTTTTGGGTGCGGGTAACGCTGCGTCTATGGTATTGTGACTAGGCGGCAGCAGTAGTGATAGCACGTCGAGTGTCAGGAGTCCTCCTCCTCCGTTCGAGCTGTGAGTTTGTAGTAAAATCGATGACGACACTCTGTCTGTCACTGCAGCACAAGCAGGCAAAAGAGAGAGTGCTCACGTCAGTGTTCAGATTATATGGTAACTGCGGGGGCTGAGCAAACCAAGCCTAGGACCATCATTGGTAGCATTTTCGCGGTCTATAAGAATGATGGCCTTGGGTAATTTATTAGTTTCCAGGCTTAGTGATAGCAAGCATGCTAGGTGGTGGCATGGGGTGAGTGTGGGCGGGCGTGCACCGCGCATGTGCAAGTGTGAGTGTGTGCACCAACAATTAACAACAGAGAGAGATGGGGGAAGTGTTATCATGTGCCCAGAGGCAGGCCCAGTATCGGATCTCCAATGAGTGACCACTTCTAATCATTCTCCATAGCGCGCCCTGAGCTCTGATTTGTAAGTGAGACGGTGATTGCAATATAGTTTGTATTGTTAATCATACTCAGCGTGTACCCGCGCATACAGTACAAATATGGTTTGACGTTACACGTTGCATCAAAGCTTCCGTGTGACATCATGTTCAGCGCCCTGTACGTGAAAAGCGCCAATGTTTCTACATGTTAAAAACATATATTTATGTATTTAATGTACATACTAAGGGAAGATATTATTCGAGATTACTATGAATATTTTTTAAACAGTTTTAACAATCATGTATTAGTTTTAAAAACAATTACACAAATCGTGGTAGAACATCATACGTACTGGTATCGAAATAGCTGCGTAAGCGCATCATAAGCGTACGCAAAGTCATGTGACTTTAAAAGGAGAGATTTGATTGGTTCATAACTTTTCCTATTGCTACTGTTGAAAGTTCCGTCCCATTACAATCATTCGACTTTGACTTTCTAAGAAGAAGCATTTCTTCTTGGAATTTTTTAAAATAAAAGGAAGATCATCATAATAAGAGCAATGGACTCATCTTCCAGCAGTTCTTCAGAGGGAGGTTTCATTCCTGAAGAACCTCCAAAGAAGAGGAAAGAAGCTCTAATTTGGCAATTTTTAACTTTTCCAGAAGGGCAAAAAAAGGTTAATGCTCCAAAAGTAACCTGTAAAATTTGCCAATAAACTCTTCCAAGGGGTGATCCATCCAAAAAATACTCCTTTGGCACAGCGACATGTGAAGAACTTGCACCCCAATAACTTTGCTCGAGCTGCAACACGGAAGTTGCAGGAGAACCCACCTGCTTCTGCACCAAGCACATCAACTACTGCAGCAGAATTTTCAGCAAGCAGTCCACATCCACAAATTGATCCTGATTCTGCTGACGTTAAAATTGTATGCCTAAAGGCCCATAGGAATGAATGGGGAGTCAATCCTTTTTTTGCGATTAGCAATTTGCTAATCACAAATAAGGATGCGATTTCAAGGGTGCCAGGGGTGTCAAAAGGACACCCTGTAGCACCCCTGAAATGTGAATTTACACTGATGTTGTGCACACACATGTTCAAAGGACATCTGTGTGTGTAACATGCAACTTAGAAAAAATGCATTTAAATGCATTTTTCAAAGTTTTCGCTATTTACCACGAGGTTTGACTTTGTGGTAAGTAGCGCTCCTAAATAGCGAATTCGCAATTTTTAAATGTTTCATGAATAGCATTTAAGGAATCTCTAATAGGGATTCCTTAAATGCTAATCCTCGCAAATTTGCGAATTCTTTATTAGCAATTTTTGCATTTGTGATGATGAATCCCAAATGCAAAAATTACACTCGCAAAGGGCCAGATTCTCAGAATCTTGCCCTTTTGCGAGCGCATTTCGCTTGATGAATCTGGCTGTAAATTTCTACGTTAGTGTGTATAAGTTTGTCAGAATGAATGTGTAGTTCATAAATGAATGAATGAATATATTACTAGTATATGGAGAATGTGAAAGTGCAGGACTATAAGGAAGTGCTACAGCATAAATCTATACGGCGTTTACCTATAGTATACTGTAGTACCTTCAAAGCACTTGAATGTAACATATGCACATAAATGTGTTACAAGTCTCTGCTTCAATTTGCACTACTGGTGAAACTGCCATCAGTGATGTCATTTGAGATGTCATCAGTGATGTCATGAGTGATGTCACTGACCATGTCATGAGTGATGTATTATGTGACGTCATCAGTAGTGCATTGCGGGCGCGCGAGTTATAGGTACCTGAACTACCTATAACGGAGGAATTTCAATGGTTTTGTATGAGAGAAATGTCCAGCTAACTATAACATGGGTGAAACTTATGTTTTTTTCAGTGCATTTCTAAGGTTTTTTAAATGCTAATTCCTAACTATAACATGGCTGAAACCTATGGTTTTTTCATGTGAATTTCTAAGGTTTTTTAAATGCTAATTCCTAACTATAACGTGCCTGAAACCTATGGTTTTTTCAGTGTTTTTACCATGATTCCAGGTAACATTTTCCAGGTATCCGACTCTACCTCAGTGTTCAGACATTACTTAAGAACTCACTTGGGAGCCGGTTGCACCAGAGGCATCGATCAATACTAAGTGGCATTTGAAAAAGGACTTATCCGAAACGCGTCATGCCGATTGAAAGAAATAAAAAGCTGTTTTAAAAAGCCCCGCTGTGTCGCCTCAAATCTACTTCTACAAGAAGAAGGTTGCCTTGGGATATTTAGCGTGTCTTCACCAGCACGCGAGGATGGCCCTCCCTTAAGTGTTGCAGGTGTCGTTGGTGTATACGGAGACTGCCAGACCGCCTTTCACCTCGGAAACCAGCAAGAGTAAGCGGCAAATTGGGAGTCCACACTAATTGGAGAGACGCCGTTACTTTACCGGGTCTCCGTCTCTACTGCGACCAAGACTGAGAGGCTAGGAGTGAGGGATATAAACAGCTAAGAAAAGCCCAGAACATGTGCAATCGCCCCTACCTGGTTATGCTGCAAGTTGGGTTTTCATGGTGGAAACGTGAAGAAAACACCAACAAACGGAACAACCAACCAGCAAGATAGATACACTGCATGCTGGGGAATGCAGTTCCAATGGTGGAGGCTCCGGTGATTCCAGGCAACATTTTCCAGGTATCCGACTCTACTTCAGTGTTTGGACATTACTAAAGAACTCACTTGGGAGCCGGTTGCACCAGAGGCATCGATCAATACTAAGTGGCATTTGAATAAGGACTTATCCGAAACGCGTCATGCCAATTGAAAGAAATAAAAAGCTGTTTTAAAAAGCCCCGCTGTGTCGCCTTAAATCTACTTCTACAAGAAGAAGGTTGCCTTGGGATATTTAGCGGGTCTTCACCGGCACGCGTGGATGGCCCACACTTAAGTCTTGCGGGAGTCGTTGGTGTATAAGGAGACTGCTGGACCGCCTTTCACCTCGGAAACCAGCAAGAGTACGCTGCCAATTGGGAGTCCACACTTATTGGAGAGACGCCGTTACTTTACCGGGTCTCCGTCTCTACTGTGACCGAGACTGAGAGGCTGGGAGTGAGGGATATAAACAGCCAAGAAAAGACCAGAATATGTGCAATCGCCCCATCCTGGTTATGCTGCAAGTTGGGTTTTCATGGTGGAAACGTGAAGAAAACACCAACAAACAGAATCACCAACCAGCAAGATAGATACACTTCATGCCAACGTGTCATGCCAATTTAAATAAATAAAAGGCTTTTTTAAAAAAGCCTGCTGTGTCGCCTCAAATCTACTTCTACAAGAAGAAGGTTGCCTTGGGATATATATATTACCTACTGGCGGTCGCCAGTAGGTAGTTATAGTTAGGATTGGCTATCATAGTAAATCCGCAACATTCTATTGGGAATAACTCTGGCGCCGGTAGAGGAATTTGCCTGTAATTTTCCAAAATTTAGGCCAGCTCCGCTGCGCTCCTTCCCAGGAAGTTTCGGGGGGATTTGTGAGGTGGGGGCTGAGAAAAAAGGGGGGTCCCAAAACGTGTTTTCCCCATGTTAATTTCCATAGGACGGTCTGACAAGTCTACAGCCCGAACCGCTGAACGGAATTACGCCAAACTTTGCAAAATTGTAGGGACTGGTACGCAGATGTGCCTTAGCTATATTTGCTGAAAATTGCTCCAGTGTTTTTTTTTAAAATTAACTTAAAAAACACATATATATCTATATGCGAGCTTCGAGCGCTTACAGGTACGCGTACCAGGGAGCGCACCCGGCGCGCTACGGGAGTGTCTCTGTAGAATCGAGACACAAGAGGTGAAAAAGAAAGGGGGAAATAATTAAAAGGGGGCACAGTAGACACCCACTGACCCAATAGGTTTTCTGACGGGGGCCTAGAAGGATTCTTCTTTTCTTAAAATTTTCGCTTGGTGCGTTTCCCGGTATGCTCTCTGGTACGCGCACCCTGAGCGCACCATGGGTAAAAACAGTGAAAGAAAATAGTTTTTAATAATAATGTGGATTGCTTAGAGGTAGTGTAGCTCTAAAAAGAGCTGTTGTGGTATGTGGGTGATTTCAGTACCTATAAGTATGTACTGATGCAGAGTCTAAAATTGAAGAGGAAAACTCTGTTTTCTTCATCTGAGAAATGTATATTGTTTCCTCTGTAGATATCTTGCATGTTGTAATGCAAGTTATTGTGGTATATTCAAATCAAACCATAGTCTCCCAGGAAAGCAGAAACAGATACTTTTGGGACCTCCTGAGAAGGTCTAGCGGGTGAGGGGCACTCTACCCTTCTCCCTTTTCAAGTTTTGAAGTATTACATTTCACTCTTTTTGGGAGAAGGGAAGTAAATGTTGCACTCTATACTATAAGTCTCACTTTATACCACAATCATTTCGCAACTATCTCATAAATTACAAATAGAATAATAAAAAATGTCTCAAACAATTTATAATTTCTAAATATAAATTTATTCTTCAGAATTTTCATAATTTAAAGAACTTCTAACATTAACTGATCAGGAATCTCCTCATCAGAAGTCTCCATACATGAGTCCTGGAACTCAATATAGTCCAAACATTCGATTAATTCAGCATCCAAAGTCTGATCATTAAAATCCCCCATTCCATCTCCTCTCAAAAAAAGGTCTTCTTCATGGATAGTGTTATCAACAGGATCATTTAAGACCTCAATAAAACTCGCCTCAACAAAAGTCGCAGAAATTTCAAAATTAATATCAACGGTGTCCTCATTCAGATCTATATTCTTTTCAAATTTCTGGCTGTAAATAGCAGAAAAAAAATCACTTTAATTTATCGTTTTAGTAATAAATAATATAAAACTAGCTTTATCAAGTATTAAATTCCCCAATGAAACTTCCTCACATACAAATTCAAAACCAAAGAAACATTTTAATTGGTTCTAAATTTCAAAAGCTAATTGGCTCTTGGGTGTCTGTAAACATTGTAAATGGTCTGCATAGTCCGCCATCTTGCGACTCTGAAGAACAGAGAAACAAGAGGTGAAAAATAAAAGTGGAAAACGTTGATAGGGGGCAGGGTAGAGACACCCTGCCCCCCTTATGTTTTATCAGGGGCGCCTAGGTTGACTCCAAAGAGCAAAAAAAAAGTTTTAGTTTTTAAAAAAAAAATTTGCAGAGTAAGCTCAGGGTGCGCGCACATGGGCGCTTACCGGTACGCGTACCTTGAGTGCACCACGGGGAAAAACAGTGTAAAAAATTAGAGTGAAAAAAATAATTTAGAGTGCTTAGAGTGCTGTTCCCTTACTCCGGTTCCCTCACTACCCTTCATTCTCTATCCTTTATTCCCCTTCCCCTTACTTTCATCCCCCAGTCACCTTCTCTTAGTATCTCTGCTTCAGTCTTGTTCCCCTCTGTTCCCTTTCTTTGCTCCCTCATTCTTTGCCTTTCTCTCACTCACCTTACTCCGTTTCACTCACTCCTTCTGTCACTCCCTCTGTCCTGTCACATCCTCATTCTCCTTCCCTCACTCCCTCTGTTTTAGCCTCACTCCCTCTGTCTCCTCACTCTCTCAGTCCCCTTTCCTCATGCTCACTCCCTTTAACTCTCCCACACTCCCTTACTTACGTTTCTTTGCTCCCTCACTCAGTCCCCTTCCGTCACTCTTTCCTTTATTCCTTCTGTCTCCTCCCTCTCTCAGTCCCCTAGTCTCACTCTCACTTGCCTTTATTCACCCTCTATCACCACTCTTTACTCATCCTCACTGCCGTTCTCTCACCCTCCCTCACTCCTGTTCCCTTACTCCCGTTCCCTCACTACCCCTCATTCTCCATCCTTCATTCCCCTTCCCCTTACTTTTATCCCTCAGTCACCTTCTCTTAGTACCTCTGCTTCAGTCCTGTTCCCCTATGTTCCCTTCCTTCACTCCCTCACTCATTGCCCTTCCCTCACTCACCTTACTCCACTTCACTCACTCCTTCTCTCACACACTCTCTCTTCTCACATCCTCACTCCCCTTTCCTTACTCCCTCTCTCTTAGCCTCACTCGCTCTGTCCCCTCACTGTCACGTCCGTTCAATTACCCTCACTCATCTTCAAACACTGACTGTCATCAACTCACTCTCAATCAGTCCACCTTCCTTCTCCCTCACTCCCCTTGCTTACTCTCAGTCCCATTACTTTATCGTCCGTCACCCTCTTTCTCTCAATATCAATCCCCTTTTTTCACCTTGACTCCGTTCTTTCTGTCACTCCCTGTCACTCTCCTTTGTTCTCTCCACTTCAACTCACTATTGTTTACAACTCACCTTCTCTCACTCGTCTTCTGTCACTTGATCCCTCTATCACTTTCTCCCCTTCATTTTATTCATTCATTTATTCAGTACACATTCTCTGAAAAAAAGAATTGTACAATATGTAAAGAATACAGCTCTTTTTTGAGAATTGGAGGTAGTTCTGAAAATAACTTTTTTTTTCTTCTTTTTTTATTTTTTTAATACTTTTTTATAACGATTTTATATTTTTTGTATTTTTTTCAGGGGAAAAACAAAACCAGGGATTCCAAAACTGCTCAACAGGAGCAAAAAAAGGGTGAAAAAATAGGGACGGGGAAGGCAGCGGTGTTCCTCTCTCTTCGTAACAATGAGTTCAACGCTCTGCTCCCCTTAACAGAGCAGTTCATCACAGTCCACGCATAGAAATGTTATGCCTGCAAACACCGGCTGCACGTTAGGGATCATTCTTCCACATTGTGTTCCCGAAGCTGTTGCTCCACCAGTGGAGGTGCTGCCGCCATCTCTTGCTGTATTCTGTGCCAGGTCCCTGACCCTCTCCCTGGCACAGTTATTTGGGTGTCTTCTCTGGACATGCCTAATTAAAGTGGCATTTCCAAAGCTATATTTCCTATTAGAATTGCCTCTGAATAAAGTAGTGCCACATATCTTGCAGGTTACCTTAGCAGCATTAACCTTTTTTTTTCCTTCAGGGATGAAAAAAACTTCCAAATGAAGTGGTCTTTTACTTTTCGCTGAGGAGGGTCCTCAGGCAAAAAACCATCAGAATCACTGCTGGATGACTCCCTTGCAGCCATTGCTGTAGATCAGAAAACTTTGAGAAGCAGATAATGCACAGAACACCTCTTGCTCTCTTCAAGTACATAGCAATAGTGAGAGAAATGGGTGGGGTTCTCAATATTTGGAAAAATAAATGTTCTGAACCAATGAAAAGTGGTATTTTAAGGTCACATGGCTTGAGGCGCTTACGCTACGTGCCCCGGAGTGCTTCCGGGGCGCTTACGCGGCACGTACGTGGGCGCTTTCTGGAGCACTTCCGGGGCGCGTTATGCGGCACGTACGGGGGCGCTTCCTGGAGCGTAGCAGTGACGTTTTGCTCGTTTTTCGGGAATGTGTTTAAAGTTCAAATACGGTTCTTACATATTATAAATAGTACTTTTATATATTAATATTTACTTTTAATACATAAATAAAAAAAAAATTAGATCGCGATAGGGCGCTTTCGCTGCGCGTACCGGTGCGTGCGCCGGTACGCGTACCATGAGCGCACTGGTGAACAAATAATAAAAAAAACATATATATGAAAAACATGTAAAAAATATTTTTTACAAATATAGAATTAGGAAATAATTAGAAAAAAAAAATTAATAGATATAATAATTAACGGTCATTAAAAAACAATATTTCACTTAAAAATTGTAGTTTTCAAATTCGTTAAAGTTACGAATTAGCTTTTTTAAAAAGTTGCAAATTCACTAAAAAACCATAGGTTTCACACACGGTAAAGTTAGGAATTAGCTTTTAAAAAAACATAGAAATTCACAGAAAAAACCATAGGTTTCACAATCGTTATAGTTAGGAATTAGCATTTAAAAAACCTTTGAAATTCACTGAAAAAACCATAGGTTTCACACTCGTTATAGTTAGAAATTAGCATTTAAAAAACCTTTGAAATTCACTGAAAAAACCATAGGTTTCACACCAGTTATAGTTAGCTGAACATTTTACTCGCGCGCCCGCAATCCACTGCTGATGATATCACATATTACATCATTCATGACATGGTCAGTGACATCACTGAGGCTATGTCTTTTGTCAATGAAATTAACACCAATGAGTTAAACTTAAAATTCACAGCATCTATTAACAACGTTGTAGCAGAATTTTTGGATGTTCAATTGTATGTGGAGAACGCTGAGTTAAACACTAAACTTTTCCGCAAGTCCACCGCAAGAAACTCCATACTGCATGTCCAGAGTGCGCATCCTATCCACACTATTATTAGCATCCCTTACGGCAAATTCATTAGAATTCGACGAATTTGTAGTGATGAAACAGCTGCTAATACCTGTCTAGATTCTTCTGTAGAGAGGTTTCTCAGGAGGGGTTACTCCAAGAAAATATTGGAGCAGGCCCTTGTTAAAGCAAAGTCTCTCGACAGAAATACTCTGCTAGAACCCAAGCCCATCAATACAGACCATCAAACGGATTGCTCTGTGAGACTAATCGCCACCTTTAGTTCGCAAGAGAGAGCAATCCTCCGTATTATTTGTTCTGAATGGCCGATTGTCCTCAATGATAATATTTTGAGTCCGATTCTTCCAGATTTGCCATCTGTTACATTCAGACGAGCACCTTCAATGCGAGATGCTCTAGATAGACCAATGCCGGAAGTTCTGCCTAAAAAATCTTGGCTACATAAAACAGTTTTTTTTAAATGCACTTCTTGTCGCGCATGTACCTTTGCTCGTAATTCAACATACTATACATCAGCTTTTACCGACATTAAAATTCCTATAAAAGAACATCTGACTTGCAGATCAGATTTTACAGTTTATAAACTCAAGTGTACCTGCAATTTGGAATATATTGGGAGCACAAAACTCCCTGTGCATAGACGTATTTTACAGCACATACGTGCAATTGTGAACAGCAGTAGTGACTATCCTGTCGCAAGACATTTTAAGGCTGTTCATAATAACCAGTTAAAAGATCTAGAGTACACTGTCTTATGCTCAATACCAGTCCCCGGCCGGGGCGGCGACCGTGAGCGTTTGTTAAGACAGAAAGAATCACATTTTATTCTTTTACTCGATACCAGAGCTCCCAATGGTCTGAATCTTACTGAAGATTTACATGTCTTTTTATAATTCATCTAAGACTGTAATCTATGGGCATCCTATTTGAATCTGTGTTTAATCATTTCTTTATAAACCGCAACAAGTCGTCTTGTTATGAATCTAAAGCTGCTATAGACTTCTGTTTGCTGCGGTTTTATATAGGGTATTCTAATCTTTTTACATTCTGAAGTTTGTATTGTTTTGACGCATTGACCTGTACTCCCTTTTACAGTGTTCAACATTTTGCAATTTATTGTTAAATCCATAAGCTAGCAACATGTAGGTTCTGTTTTCAAACGTTCTCTGCTGCTATTCTTGATACTTGTTTTTAAGTACACACTGTTTACTCATGATTTAGCACGTTTAAATCAAGTCTATTTTACATTTGCATTTTTTGTTTAATTTTAGGCCATATTTTGCAACATAATTTTCTACTGCCAACCTACAATATCTATTCTAGAAAGAAAAATTCCCATTGGACTATATTGAATTTTGGATTATAATGAAAATTGTTGATGATGGACCTTCCCTAATGTGGATAAGATTTAAACACTTGAGTTTTTGTCCATTTTTTGCACTTTACTATGATGTATTTAAATTAAGACACTTGTCAATCATTTTTTTCATTAACTTTTTACATCTATATGAGTCATGAATTTGGTCTATATAAATTGAACATATTTTTGTATAAATGAAACTTATTGAGGATGGACATTTCCAACTGTGGATATGATTTAGACATTTTGGCCCATTCTCTGTACTTGACTCTATAATGTATTCAGACTATGACACTTGTCGATAATATTTTACATTCATATGTGCTATGAATTGTTTCTCTGTATATATTGTATATATTGATCCAAATTCACTTTACAAAATGTCTTTCGATATCGATCAGATAATTGTACAGCAATTTTTGAGTCCATAAGGGTGATTTGTTTAGGCATTATGATACTGTGACACATGCAATATGGTGTTCACTGTAGTCCCTCTTTTATTTTTATCCCTGCACTTTCTTGTCTATATCGAATCACCTGTGCACTTAATATAAATTATGGTCACTTCCTGGGGCTTGTTATGTGAACAAGCTCCTTTCAGGAGTGAACCGCGTCATGGACGACACCATGTCTTCTTATTTCATCTGTGTGGAATAAATATTTACTTTTCACTCGAGAACATCGTTGCTGCTTCTTTTTGCCAAATTTAGAAGAAAGTCACGCTAAGAGGTCCTTACCTGGCCTATTTCACTGTGGATTGGTGAAACAGGAACATTGTGGGATTGGATGTAATATTCAACGGTGAGCAAGCACCAACTTCCGGGGCCCCCTTTCGTTCAGGACCAACACGCTAACTTGTGAACATATGGACTGTGTATCTAAAAACACATCGTGTAGCCCCCCCGAATGGTGAAAAATGCGCACGTGTGCATTCGCCGTTTGGGGAGAAAGGAAGCAGTATTTCACTGCGTGAAGGTGACAGGAGTAAAACTGACCTTTTTGTTTCCTGTGTCGCCTGCTAGGGTGCGTGAGGATCGTGGCCAGCAAGTCTGGGATGCCACAGGGTGTTCGAGTGGGCAAGTCACTGTATATTGCCCCCGCTACGTGGAAACACAAAACCCGGCATGGATTCTGAAACAGGAACAGCGCACTCAGCAGCCGAGGAGGAAGGGCCAGTGCAGTACTCCAATGGGAGAGGACGAACTACGATTTAAACAGGCCCTCAGGTGTGTCATCACTGCTGGGAAGAAACAGCCACTGAAGAAAGCAGAAAGGCTGAAATGCGTCTGCCCGGCACAGTAATCCCCTCTTATGTAATTTTCAAGGACATTACCAACTCCTTTGTCTGCACTTTTAATTGGCAATAAACATCATCCCCTGTCATGCGAGTGGACTCTGACCCATTTTTTCGGGAGTGAGATTGGATGTAATACATATATATATATATATATATATATATATATATATATATATATATTCAATGAAAAAAACATAGGTTTCAGGCACGTTACTATAACGTGCCTGAAACCTATGGTTTTTTCAGTGAATATGCTCCATGCAGCGGGATCTGCACACACCAGACACCAGGCATTGAAGAAGGCAACCGCCGAAACGCGTCTGCCAGGGGCTGAGAATTGTGTGCACATCACGCTATTTCCTTTCCTGTATCCTGGAGGCATTAAATCAGCGTTAAGAAACCCTAGCATGTGTCAGACCCGTTCTTAACTGGGCGGAATTGGAGGAGTATGAAGGCGGAGGTCGGCTCCGCATTTCCGACACGCCCCTCGTTCAGGAGCTCCACTTATGCCGGCAAATTCCTTGGTTTTGGTGCATGGACTGCACAACGTGGCGCCCCCCGACCTGGACTGTTGGCAATGGTATCGGGGAGAGGGAGCAGATAGTCTGCTGACAGGGTTACCTGACAACGATGCAATCCGCCAAGGAGATCCTTCTAATTTATAGGAGCGTCATACTGGAGAACATTATTGTATGTCAGGGTGGGTCACTGTACCTTGCTTTGGACTCCAAAATGACATGCTCCATGCAGCGGGATCTGTGTTCAGCATCTGGGGACTTCAAAGTAGGAAAGCAGCAAAACACTTGAAAAACTGAACTTTCCCTGTCCGCTTTCTACTGCTATAACACCTAGCCAATGAGAGTCCTCGGTAGGACTTATAAAAAAAGCCCGGCGAAAGACTGACATCTTGAAGCACACACCAGACAACCGGCATTGAAGAAGGCAACCGCCGAAACGAGTCTCCCAGGGGCTGAGTATTGTGTGCACTTCGCGCTATTTCCTTTGCTGTATCCTGGAGGCATTAAATCAGTGTTAAGCAACCCTAGCATGTGTCGGACCCATTCTTAACTTGGCGGGATTGGAGGAATCGCCAGTAGGTAGTTATAGTTAGGACCTAGCTGCCATAGGAAATCCACAACATTCTATTGGGAATATCTTTGGCGCCGGTTGAGGAATTTGTGTGTAATTTTCCAAAATTTTGGCCAGCTCGGCTCCGCTCCTTCCCTGAAAGTTTCAGGTGGATTCGTGAAGTGGGTGTTGAGAAAAAAGGGGGGTCCCAAAACGTGTTTTCCCCATGTTAATTTCCATAGGACTGTCTGACAAGTCTACAGCCCGAACCGCTGAACGGAATTACACCAAACTTGGTAAAAAAGTAGGGACTGAAACGCAGATGTGCCTTATGTTTGGTGAAAATTGCTCAAGTGGTTTTTATGAAAATTAACTTCAAAAACACATATATATCTATAGGCTCGCTCCGAGCGCTCACTGGTACACGTACTGGGGAGCGCACTCGGCGCGCTACGGGAGTGCGCGAGCGGAAAGCTGACTGGCTGTTGGATGTCCGTCAACATTCTAATCAGTCTGGAGAGTCCGCCATCTTGTGTCTCGCTAAAATCAAGACACCTGAGGTGAAAATAAAAAGTGGGAAATGATTAAAAGGGGGCAGGGTAGACACCTCCTGACCCCCTAGGTTTTCTGAGGGGGGCCTAGAAGGACCCTGAAGGGCAAAAAAACTATTTTTTGGGGGGGAAATATTCGCGGGGTAAGCGCTGGGAGCGTTCCCATGTACGCTCTCCAGTTCGCGCACCATGTGCGCACCACAGGGTAAAACAGTGAAAGAAAATAGTTTTAAATAAGAATTTAGATTGCTTTGAGGTAGGGTAGCTCTAAAAAGAGCTGTTGTATTATGTGGGTGACTCTGTTCTCCTCATCTGAGAAATGTACATCTTGCATGTTGTAATGCAAGTTATTGTGGTATATTCAACTCATACCATAGTCCCCCGGAGAAGGTCTAGGGGGTGAGGGGCACTCTACCCCGCTCTCTTTTCAAGTTTTGAAGTATTACATTTCATTCTCTTCTGAAACTACACAAAATGGCGGCAATAGGATGCATCAGAGACAGCCATTGAGAGAAAGGAGGCAGGAGTTGAAGAAGAGATGCCAAATATACATTGGTAAAAATACAGTGGGAGAAGGGCAGTAAATATGAGTAAACCTGCTATGTAACATAAACATTTGCACTCTATACTATAAGTATTACATTATACTACAATCACTTCGCTTTTACCTCATAAATTACAAATAAAAATGAATAATATGTCAACTAATGTTTAATTTGTAATTAATATTTTATTGTTCAGATTTCTCATAATTTATTTGGAACTTGCAGCATGTCCTCATCTGGCATTTCATCTTCATTCATAAATGTAATCTCCTCATGAAAATTGTTCATTGATGTTTGTTGGCATTCTATTTCATGCAAACATTCAATTAATTCTTCATCTAGAGATTGATTTAAAAAATCTTTTAAGTCATCTTCTCCTTGGGAAGAAATGGTGTTTTCATTTTCCATGACATTTTCATTTTCAAGATATGTTGATGTAAGTTCAAATGAAATTTCCTTGCTCTCCTCCATTTTAATTTCAAATTTCTTGCTGTAAATTGCAGAAAAAAGTAATCACTTTAATTTATCATTTTTAGTATTACATAACATTAAACTAGCTTAATCAAGTATTTAGTTCTTTAAAATGAATTGGGCAGTGTATAGTATCAGCCAGGAATTAGAAATATAAAGCACTGCATGAGATGAAGCCTATCTTAATTCATAATTATAACAGAAGGACTGTAAATAACTAACAGAAAACATTTTTCAAATTATCTTAAAGTGTACAACATAGTTCCCCTTACAAACTAACAACTCACCTTTTTGAAAGTAGAAGAGTAAGTACTGTGTATTTGAAAGTCCAGAAATTTACCAGCCAAAATTCCTCTCAAAAGTACCTCTGACAGGAGTATCACAAAATGGCAGTGTTTTCCTCTCATTTAAGATATATACATAACCAATCATATTTCGTCACATTCAATTTCAAAACGTAAGTTACATTTTGATTGGTTCTAATTTTCAATAGTTTCAAATGTGTTTTCCCCATGCAGTTTTCCATAGGACATTTAGATATAGCTACAGCCTAAATCGCTGAACGGAATTACACCAAACTTGGTAAAATTTTAGGGACTGGTACGCAGATGTGCCTTTGCTATGTTTGGTGAAAATTGATCTAGTGGTTTTTATGAAAAGCAACTTCTTAAACACATATATATCTATGGGTGCGCTCCGAGCGCTCACCGGTACGCGTACCGGAGAGCGCATCCGGCGCACTATGGGAGTGCGCATGCGGAATACTGATTGGCTGTCGGGTATCTGTCAACATTCTTAACAGTCCGGAGAGTCCGCCATCTTGTGTCTCGGGAAAATCGAGACACCTGAGGTGAAAAAAAAGGGGGAAATGTGTAAAAGGGGGCAGGGTAGACACCCTCTGACCCCCTAGGTTTTTTGTGGATGGCCTAGAAGGACCCTAAAGGCTAAAAAAACAATTTTTCTACTATTCGCGGGGTATGCGCTGGGTGCTTTCCCATGTGCGCTCTCCGGTACGTGCACCATGAGCGTACCACGGGGAAAAACAGTGAAAAAAAAAAGAGAAAAATAATAATTTAGAGTGCTTAGAGGTAAGTTAGCTCTGAAAAGAGCTGTTGTGTTATATGGGTGTTTTTGTACCTACAAGTAGGTACCAATGCAGAGTCTCAAATTCAAGAGGAAGACTTTATTCCCCTCATCATTTAAAATGTGCACCATCTCTCCTATAGATGCCTTGCATGTTGTAATGCAAGTTGTTTTGGTATATGGACCCCATACCATAGTCTCTGAGGAAAGCAGAAACAGATTTATTCACATGTTTCCTTGCTTTCTCAATCTGTGGAAAAAATTGGTTGGGCCAGTTCCATTTTTGCCTTTGGCATATATTAGAAAATACCAAGGTAGTTTATGGAAAACGTGACATAAATTGCCCAAAGATGTCCTTTAAAAGCATTTCCAGACCTACCCCAGTCAAAGTGCCTAGGTCATTTCCTCCACAGTGCACAATCATAAGGTCAGGTTGTGGTAGATGCATAAAGGATTTTACCAATGGTATCAATTGGTGACTTCTTAATCCTCTCTGTCCAATCCAGACAATGTCCACATTTGTCAAATCAAGGTTGTAAATACCTCTGTTGCTTGCAAATATTTCACTCAAGAATACATAGCTATGACCACAAGCCAGACTTTTAGCATTTTGAAGGTAGATGTGCTTGTATTCACATGGCTGAGATACCCGCCATCCCCTCTCAACACAATCCCCAAAGGAGGGAAACCGGAAACAGTTCTTGAAGTTTTTGGAAGTGGGAGGGAGTGACCCTCCCGGCCGTATTTATTAAAACAAAAAATTTAAAACATTTAAACATTAATGTACAATTTCATACCACATTGCGATGTTTGGCTCACCTTAACAGATTCTCTAATACAGAGGTTCTCCTAGCCGAACTAACATCCTACAAAACATTTACTTGAAATATTGAAATTGTACATCCTAACGTTTAAGGGCCAACGGCAAGGTCGTAACCGGTGTCAAGATCCCTAACCAGACATACCCCCCCCACTTGGGAGGGGCGACAGCACTGAGGCGTACTCAAGTGCAACTACTACCAATTTCCCTTGACTTGACGGGGGCACTTATCAACTCGACGCCAGTTAAAGGTCGTTCGAAGACTCGTGTGAGGTATCTAGAAGGTATCGAAGACCTCCCCCCAACCCCACACAACTTACCGCATCTGCCGTCGCAGATGTCACTGGCCCCGGGAAATTCCCCAGGAGGGGGCTGTAACCCCTCCTACACAGGAAGGGGCCTTGACCGCCTTTCCTCTTCTTTCGGCGACCCATCCTTAGAAGGGACCGCCTCCCCGTTGAGGGGCCAAAGGCCACCTCCCCCGAGCGCTCCCATCCGTGTTGGGTGACGCCCACTCATAGGGATCTTCCAATTAGTGCTCACCGATCATGACCTTACCGCCCGACCAAAATAAATACGACAGATGCTAACTAAACGAACTACATTGGCCACTATGACCGAAAAAGCCTGTTTATAAATGGACCTTACATCCGAAGTTTCTTTAATCACAAACTTGTAAAATTAGACCAATCTTTATTACACATTCAACATCAACACAACACTACGATAACCTGTAAACGAAATAGAATAATTGATCAATTTTATTAAAACAACTGGCTGTCCTCAGGGGCTGGTGGGTGGGTCAAAATTGGCTCTTCGTTCCGTCTCGAGCTCACGTGCAGCGAGGAGGTGCAGCTTCAGAGCACAGGAACAAGAGGATGTCTTCTGGTCTTGCGTCCCTTTTTATCCATCTTCAGGGCGGGCGTAAACCCGCCCCTGCCTGCCCCGAGGGCGTGGCCGGCCGAGTCAGTGTCTAGGCCAGCCCACTCTAGGGCGGGAAAAAAGCGCACCCCGGCTACGCCGCTTCGGGCATACCAGCCAAGACGCGCCTCCCGCCCAAAATGGCTTCCCGGGGGGATCGAGGCACTCTGCCATACGTTCGGGGGGACCGAGTGGTCGCCCCTTTCCACATGGCTGAGATACCCGCCACCCCCTCTCAACACAATCCCCAAAGGAGGGAAACCGGAAACAGTTCTTGACGTTTTTGGAAGTGGGAGGGAGTGACCCTCCCGGCCGTATTTATTAAAACAAAAAAATTTAAAACATTTAAACATTAATGTACAATTTCATACCACATTGCGATGTTTGGCTAACCTTAACAGATTCTCTAATACAGAGGTTCTCCTAGCCGAACTAACATCCTACAAAACATTTACTTGAAATATTGAAATTGTACATCCTAACGTTTAAGGGCCAACGGCAAGGTCGTAACCGGTGTCAAGATCCCTAACCAGACATACCCCCCCCACTTGGGAGGGGCGACAGCACTGAGGCGTACTCAAGTGCAACTACTACCAATTTCCCTTGACTTGACGGGGGCACTTATCAACTCGACGCCAGTTAAAGGTCGTTCGAAGACTCGTGTGAGGTATCTAGAAGGTATCGAAGACCTCCCCCCAACCCCACACAACTTACCGCATCTGCCGTCGCAGATGTCACTGGCCCCGGGAAATTCCCCAGGAGGGGGCTGTAACCCCTCCTACACAGGAAGGGGCCTTGACCGCCTTTCCTCTTCTTTCGGTGACCCATCCTTAGAAGGGACCGCCTCCCCGTTGAGGGGCCAAAGGCCACCTCCCCCGAGCGCTCCCATCCGTGTTGGGTGACGCCCACTCATAGGGATCTTCCAATTAGTGCTCACCGATCATGACCTTACCGCCACAGGCCGGATAGTTGACCGGCTATCCGGACCCCCCACACAACTCCTACCTAAAGGTCATGTTTCAACGATTTTAACCATGCTAAGAAGTCTCCTAAGCGTAACTCATTTCCCACCCAAGACAAATGCACACCATCCCCCAAATACATACTGTCATCATTAATACAGCTATGAGAAATAGAATGCAATGTCCTGGAACGGAACAACCTACTCACTTTATTGTTAAGCTTTCTAACAGAATGGTTCAAAGCAGGAATAGAGATAGCCCCCCGCCACACCTTTCGTGGAATCATATGGGACCATGCAATCGTGCACCCCGGAACTCTCCTCGCCAACCAACTTACAGTGGAAAGCATTGCCTCCAGGAGTAGTCGTCTACCGATGGTGACCAAATCATTGCCCCCAACATGTACTATAACTATAGATGGCGGTGACCTTGTCCGCCCTAACAAACCCTCGAAAAATGTTTGAAACTGGTCAATACAGAGACCGCCCCTTCCGTAGAAGGACATCCTGTACCCGTATTCCCCAGCTACGTGAATCATGTCACCTGCTTTGAATACGTCTGCGGCACGCCTCACGTATGAGTGGCCCACGACCCACACCTCCTTTTTCACAGCCGGTGATGTCTGACCGCTGGCCCGGTGTAGGGTCGACTGCATAGTCCGCCCCGCCTCGTAGGCTTGCGTAACTGAAAACCAAACAAAAACAAGAAGCGTGAGTACATTATTACAGCTTCACAACATGTGCAACCGCACGTATCTTTTATAACAATTGGAGGACCAACGCCCCACTCGTTTCACTTGCTCAACATTAAGACCCCTGGCTGTAGCTTCCGTAGCCGCCCCTATCCGAAAGGAATGGGTCCCAAATTCGCCCGGGTTCAAGCCCGCAGCGGCAATTGACATCGCAAGCACCCGCTGAAACTGAAATTTCGTCAGTGGGGTGGCGTCAGCGTGTCTTAACAAAGTCCCCCCCCATGATGCCACCCTTCGTGCTAGGTAATCCTCTAAACACTTTACCGGACATATGGAGGACCCAGGAATCCTGCGTATGATGACGCAGTCACCCATCCCATCTTGATCAGTCTTGGACTTTACAAAGGAGACAGTCATTGTTTCTCCCCTGATCTGAACGTGTTCCTGGCACAAACCCCCTGCCACATCCAGTTTGTTCCTTGCAACTAATTCGCTTACCCGCATCGCTCCGTGAAATGCTAGCGTAAAAGCGGCTCGGAACAGCACCGCCTCAAATTGAGATGAACATGTGGCCGGGAGTGTGGCCAACAACTGGGACAATCTATCCAAACCTATTGGGCGCCTTTCATCTACTCTGCGACCCTCAAGGCGTTGCCACCCACTCAGCGCTTTCTGTACAACGAAAGACGCTGTTGGGTCCTGGATAGCGTGTGGTCTGGCAACAAAGGAAATGGCAGCACGATGCCTCTGGGCCGTAGCCACCGATTTCCCAGCCCTACGTAAGGACATCAGGAAATTCACTACCCATTCCTCGTGACCCCAAAGTCGCTCTCTATCACTCCCCAAAAAGGCTAAATAGGCCCGAAACGCCCCTTCGTATGCCTTCCTCGTCCTTGGTGCTAGACTCTCTCCCACGAGGTGACGAAGTTCGGGGCACCGAGAGACCAGAGAGCTTCGGGAAAGGGTTCCGGCTCTGGGTCCGCTGAGGGGAGGAAACCCGAAAAAGCCTGCATTTGAAAACGAGACAGTGCGTCAGCCGCCTGATTCATCACCCCTGGAACATGCTTTGCTCTGAATAGCACGTTCAATTGCATACATAGTAAAACAATTTCCTTAAGCAGTCTTAAGATCAGTTTACAACGTGCTGCCTGACTATTGATGCACTCGACCACGGTCATATTGTCAGACCAAAATATGACAGAGTGATCTTTGAACCCATCGGGCCATGTTCTCAAGGCCACCAAGATGGGAAACAGTTCCAGGAAAGCAATATTACTCGTCAGACCATTCTCATGCCACCATGTCGGCCATCTTTGTGCCGACCATTTCGTGCCGAAGATGGCGCCAAAACCTATGCTTCCTGCTGAATCTGTCCATAGCCCCAGCTCTTCAGAAGACACGGCTGGTTCATTCCAGACGATTCTACCATTGAAGTCCGCCAGAAATGCTAACCAAATACGCATGTCCTGGCGGATCTCGGCCGATAGTCTCGTGCGATGATGGCACTCTTTAAGGCCGACCATCGCTTGGGCAATTGAACGGGAAAAGGGGCGGGCCATTGGTATTACCCTCAAGGCAAAATTCAACTGTCCCACCAACTGCTGTAATTGTTGCAGCGTAACTTTTGATGCATTTATACACACTTGCAGCGCAGCCCTGAACTTCAACACTTTCTCAGCTGGCAAACGGAAACACCCTTCAATGGAGTCCAACTCGATCCCCAGAAACTCGAGGCAAGTCGTAGGACCCACTGTTTTACCCGGCGCCAATGGCACACCAAACTGTTTCATTAACACACAAAATTCGGCCAAGGCCCGGCCACATTCAAGATCCCCGGCTGCCCCAAGAAACAGAAAATCATCAAGGTAGTGCATTACATCTTGGAAACCTGTTTTCTTTGTGAAGACCCATTGTAGAAAACTACTGAATTTCTCGAAATAAGCACAGGATATAGAGCACCCCATTGGCATACACCTATCCATGTAATAACAACCCTGAAACATGAGTCCTAGGAGACGCTGGTCGTCTGGGTGTACCGGGAGCAATCGGAACGCTGACTCGATATCTGATTTCGCCATCAGCGCCCCGGGCCCCAGGCGATTCAAAATGGCTACGGCCTCATCGAAGGATGCGTACCGCACCGAACACACTTCTGGATCGATTGCATCATTTACGGAAAGACCTCGTGGAGCTGATAAATTATGAATCAGTCGGAACTCACCGGGGTCTTTCTTGGGGACTACCCCTAAGGGAGAACAAACAAAATTCTGGACCGGGGGTACACTAAACGGGCCGGCGACCCGACCTCGAGTCACCTCTTTCCGGATCTTATCCTGTACTACGGTCGTATGCTGCAGGACGGAAAGTTGATTTTTACACTTTTCCACACCCTGAAAGTCCCCTACCGGGATGCGGAAACCATACGAAAAACCGTTCCGCAGCACCCCAGCAGACGTACGATCCGGGTATTCACTGAGCCAAGGAATCATCGCCAGGGTATCAATCGGAGTAGGTAAAGGCGCCCCTCGGACTATATTAGACCTGTTTGGCACCTCCTCCCCCCCCGTTATCACCCTTTCTGGCTCTGCACGAGGACTCAGGATGGGACGACCCACAACCACTACATTCATGTTTGAATTTACACGATCCCTGCGGTCTAGTACATCTACCTCTGTTGTAATTAAAGCAGAAACCCCTTTTTCCGGTATTGCCGGTAGGTTTCGAGTAATCGTCGGCACCCGTACCTGATCGAAAGGGCGTCCCCGCATATTGCCGGGAGGATTCGCCAACATTACTTCCCACCAACGGCATTTTCAACATTCCTGACTCCTTCATTTTATCCCAAGTCAAGGCATCATAACAATCCCAGGTTAAACTTTTATTATGCTCCTTTTCCTTTCTGAACAGATTATCGTAACAGAACCAATGATTACCCTGGTGCGATGTCGAGTACCCCATGATTCGTGATTGATAGATTGGGAACTCGGAAAGCAACTCAGGTCTACGTTCCCCCAAGATTGATGTAAAGATTCCCCAAGCATTGCCCCAATTGCCGATAGTCTCATTCACTTTAAAGGCGGCCATTTTTGCGCGCCAAACACTCGGATGCATGAGATCCTTCTGACTCTTTACATGCTCTACCTCATAATGATCAACAAGCAATGAGAAAATGTTCACATACTCCCCCGCCCAAATCTTTTCCTTAATTGCCAAAGGAACATGTTGCCCCAACTTTTCTCTCCGAGAGGGTGTTGACTCATCCCTCGCGATCGGCAATGGCCGCTTACCTGCACCTGACGCTGCCTCTGTGGTCGCAATCGTCCCTGGCGTCTTGTCCCCTACCGGCACGGGCACTTTGGCTGCTTCCCGTTTCTCACGCAATTGCTTTATCAGCGCCTGCGCATCGACAGCCGTGGCGCCCTCGTTACCTTTACCCAACCACGCTGACAATTGTGCTGCCAGCTCGGGCGGCATATCATCCTCGGACACGGGGGTGACCACAACGGGAATTGGATTCCCCTCCTCCGGCACGGGAGATGGAGCCTCGAGCGGGGCACTGGGACCCGGGATGTCTTCACCCGCTGCCCCCCTCCTAGGCCTCTTGTTTTTTCCTCCCGGGGCTGCTCCCGCCAAAGGACGTTTTGGACCCCGTTCCTCATTCTTGTCCACCCGCTTCTTTAGCTCGGACATCTCCTTCATGAGAACACGCAGCATCTGGTCAGTAGTCATACGCTTTCCCACCTTCTTCGGCATTCTCCAACAAAGTAACTGCAAAACAAACAAGAACGATTAAAACGCTCAAAATTGGCTCTTCGTTCCGTCTCGAGCTCACGTGCAGCGAGGAGGTGCAGCTTCAGAGCACAGGAACAAGAGGATGTCTTCTGGTCTTGCATCCCTTTTTATCCATCTTCAGGGCGGGCGTAAACCCGCCCCTGCCTGCCCCGAGGGCGTGGCCGGCCGAGTCAGTGTCTAGGCCAGCCCACTCTAAGGCCGGAAAAAAGCGCGCCCCGGCTACGCCGCTTCGGGCATACCAGCCGAGACGCGCCTCCCGCCCAAAATGGCTTCCCGGGGGGATCGAGGCACTCTGCCATACGTTCGGGGGGACCGAGTGGTCGCCCCTTTCCAGATGAGTTGTGGAATTTAAATGGCAGTTTGAAAGTAGGAGTTATGAAAAAAAGTGGTTGAGATTTAGTGCACTTGAAAAACCAGAAATGATTGGTGGTTTCTTAAAAATCTCCACTGAAAATTAGGGTGCATGCTTTTTTTTGTTGTAAAAAGTCATTTCAATGGTTGAGAAAAAGTCATTTAAAGAAACATTGCAGTTGATTAGCTAGTACATTGAATGGTCAAACACCCTTTCTGTATTTGTTTGCAACATAGTATGATGAACTTCTGAACTGTGTGCTGTGTTAGGAGGGAGTTACCATGGTAAATGTAAATGTCTTTGATTGAATGAGCAGTGGGGGGATGGGTGAATGTTATGTGAGTTTCAAAGTGTTCAAATGTACAACCAATTAAAATGTGTAGTTTGGTTTTGAATTTGTGTGGGAAGAATTTTGATAGGTTATGTATGAGTATATGGGTTTGTATTGAGAAAGAATCTGTGCCATTATTGTGAGGCTCCAGTGAAAGAAGCATTATTCAGAGATTTAGCTTAAGAATATCTGTTGTGTGTGACTGACATTGTTCTACATCTTTCAAAGCATTTTTAAAGGTGAGTAATGATTGATTTAAAAATATAGAGTGCTGTATGCACTATGGGGAAGATTAAGAAACATATTGTGCTTCTTTATTCTTGCTTTTTGTGTCATGTATTTTTGTAATGTTGTTTAAAAATAGAATAGTGCATATTGGAAATGTATTTTGAAAATGAGTTAGGTTTCTGCTTTGTTTCTGTAGTGGTCATTTAAATAAGCTGTGCTTTGTGTCAAAAACGATTTAGTATGGAAAATATTTTCTGGAAAAAAGGTATGCTCAGTTGATCTCTTTAAAAATATGGAAGTACGTGTACGAATCGAGCTTCACTCACAGTGTGATCTAAGGCACATGATCAGAATCTTACATATAATCTACCATGTCTGTCTCTACCAAAAGTATGTGTGTCTCTGGCTAAGATCACACTGATGGATTAATCAAGCTTCACTCACAGTGTGATCTTAGGCACAAGCTCAGAATGTTACATATAATCTACCATGTCTGTCTCTGCAAACAGTATGTGTGTCTCTGCCTAAGATCATACTGATGGGTGAATCAAGCTTCACTCACAGTGTGATCTTAGGCACATGATCAGAATGTAACATATAATCTACCATGTCTGTCTCTGCAAACAATATGTGTGTCTCTGGCTAAGATCACACTGATGGATGAACCAAGATTCACTCACAGTGTGATCTTAGGCACATGATCAGAATGTTACATATAATCTACCATGTCTGTCTTTGCCAATAGTATGTGTGTCTCTGCCTAAGATCACACTTATGGGGGAATCAAGCTTCACTCACAGTGTGATCTTAGGCACATGATCAGAATGTAACATATAATCTACCATGTCTGTCTCTGCCAACATTATGTGTGATGGATGAATCAAGCTTCACTCACAGTGTGATCTTAGGCACATGCTCAGCATGTTACATATATCGACCATGTCTGTCTCTGCAAACAGTATGTGTGTCTATGCCTAAGATCACACTGATGGGTGAATCAAGCTTCACTCACAGTGTGATCTTAGGCACATGATCAGAATGTTACATATAATCTTCCATGTCTGTCACTGCAAATAGTATGTGTGCCTCTGCCTAAGATCACACTGAAGAGTGAATCAAGCTTTACTCACAGTGTGATCTTAGGCACATGATCAGAATGTAACATATAATCTACCATGTCTGTCTTTGCCAATAGTTACATATAATCTTCCATGTCTGTCACTGCAAATAGTATGTGTGCCTCTGCCTAAGATCACACTGATGGATGAATCAAGCTTCACTCACAGTGTGATCTTAGGCACATGCTCAGCATGTTACATATATCGACCATGTCTGTCTCTGCAAACAGTATGTGTGTCTATGCCTAAGATCACACTGATGGGTGAATCAAGCTTCACTCACAGTGTGATCTTAGGCACATGATCAGAATGTTACATATAATCTTCCATGTCTGTCACTGCAAATAGTATGTGTGTCTCTGCCTAAGATCACACTGATGGGTGAATCAAGCTTCACTCAGAGTGTGATCTTAGGCACATGATCAGAATGTAACATATAATCTACCATGTCTGTCTCTGCCAACATTATGTGTGTCTCTGGCTAAGATCACACTGATGGGTGAATCAAGCTTCACTCACAGTGTGATCTTAGGCACACGCTCAGCATGTTACATATATCGACCATGTCTGTCTCTGCAAACAGTATGTGTGTCTATGCCTAAGATCACACTGATGGGTGAATCAAGCTTCACTCACAGTGTGATCTTAGGCACATGATCAGAATGTAACATATAATCTACCATGTCTGTCTTTGCCAATAGTATGTGTGTCTCTGCCTAAGATCACACTGATGGGTGAATCAAGCTTCACTCAGAGTGTGATCTTAGGCACATGATCAGAATGTAACATATAATCTACCATGTCTGTCTCTGCCAACATTATGTGTGTCTCTGGCTAAGATCACACTGATGGGTGAATCAAGCTTCACTCACAGTGTGATCTTAGGCACATGCTCAGCATGTTACATATATCGACCATGTCTGTCTCTGCAAACAGTATGTGTGTCTATGCCTAAGATCACACTGATGGGTGAATCAAGCTTCACTCACAGTGTGATCTTAGGCACATGATCAGAATGTTACATATAATCTTCCATGTCTGTCACTGCAAATAGTATGTGTGCTTCTGCCTAAGATCACACTGAAGAGTGAATCAAGCTTCACTCACAGTGTGATCTTAGGCACATGATCAGAATGTAACATATAATCTACCATGTCTGTCTTTGCCAACAGTATGTGTGTCTCTGGCTAAGATCACACTGATGGATGAATCAAGCTTCACTCACATTGTGATCTTAGGCACATGCTCAGAATGTTATATATAATCTACCATGTCTGTCTCTGCAAACAGTATGTGTGTCTCTGCCTAAGATCACACCGATGGGTGAATCAAGCTTCACTCACAGTGTGATCTTAGGCACATGCTCAGAATATTATATATAATCTACCATGTCTGTCTCTGCCAACAGTATGTGTGTCTCTGCCTAAGATCACACTGATGGGTGAATCAAGCTTCACTCATAGTGTTATCCTAAGCACATGCTCAGAATGTTACATATAATCTACCATGTCTGTCTTTGCAAACAGTATGTGTGTCTCTGCCTAAGATCACACTGATGGGTGAATAAAGCTTCACTCACAGTGTGATCTTAGGCACATAATCAGAAAGTTACATATAATATTCCATGTCTGACTCTGCAAACAGTATGTGTGTCTCTGCCTAAGATCACCCTGAAGAGTGAATCAAGCTTCACTCACAGTGTGATCTTAGGCACATGATCAGAATTTTACATATAATCTACCATGTCTCTCTCTGCAAACAGTATGTGTGTCTCTGGCTAGGATCACACTGTTGGGTGAATCAAGCTTCACTTACAGTGTGATCTTAGGCACATGATCATAATGTTACATATACTCTACCATGTCTGTCTCTGCCAATAGTATGTGTGTCTCTGGCTAAGATCACACTGATGGGTTAATCAACCTTCACTCACAGTGTGATCTTAGGCACATGATCAGAATGTTACACATAATCTACCCATGTTTCTCTCTGCAAACAGTATGTGTATCAATGCCTAAGATCACACTGATGGGTCAATCAAGCTTCACTTACAGTGTGATCTTAGGCACTCGATCATAATTTTACATATACTCTACCATGTGTGTCTCTGCCAATAGTATGTGGGTCTCTGGCTAAGATCACACTGATGGGTTAATCAAGCTTCACTCACAGTGTGATCTTAGGCACATGATCAGAATGTTACACATAATCTTCCATGTTTCTCTCTGCAAACAGTATGTGTATCTATGCCTAAGATCACACTGATGGGTGAATCAAGCTTCACTCACAGTGTGATCTTAGGCACATGATCATTTTTGACGCAAAGCACATGTAATGTATATCAGCCTTTTGTTGTATACTAGTGTTTATATTGTTTACTTATTATAATTGCTATGTAATATGTTTGTAGTGGTCTATAATATGTTATTTTTTCTTTACCATAGATTATAATCATCTATACAAAGGAAAAACAATATGCCATCCAAACAAAGACGTGAAAAACTGCATAAAAAGGATTTAAGGTCTAAGGGAAGAAAAATACAAGACTCATCCAAAACAAAATCTTCAGTGATAAAAAATAATGCTCCTGGTAGGCAAACAAAAAATTTTCTCAGGAACTTATTGAAATGTCTAAAAATAAAATATGTGACTTCAGCGAAAAGTAAGACACCTTTAATTTCAAAGGAGAAAGTGTGTTCTTCAAAAAATGTTGGATCTCTACAAAGAGATGATGTTCTCTATACCAATAGAAGAACAACTCAATTTATTGAAATTCATAGACGAATGTTTTACAACAGAATTATAAGAAATTTATTAAAAAATGTAAAGAGGTATAAAAAAAGACCGCTTTTTACAAGAAAAAAGAACATAGTTAAGATTGTGGATGAAGCATTTAAAGTGAAAAATAAATTGTTTAGTTTAGTAATGAATAGAATTCGTACACTAGATAAAGTAATCAATGTGTTCAAATCAAAATGTAAGTGGAGGAGAGTAATTAATCGGACTCATTTTTGTGATGTTTTTTTCTGGAGAATGGAAGCATAGTTCAAGTTGTGAGCCATTTTTTAATGAAGAAAGTTACTTTCAGGATAATGATTTAGTGCATGCAGTTGACACCAGTGGTCGTGCATATGAGGTGAAGGACGGTTGTCCGGTTGAAAAAGAAAAGATTGTGCCTAGGAACATAGAAGAGGTGTTAGCTGATGAAGTTATAGAGAGATGTCCTAAGGCTCCAGTGTATTTTTGGAATTGTAGTAGTATTTGTAGTGTGCAACAGGATTCAATTGATTTGTTTCGCAGTTTCTTACGGTTATATACTAAGAAAAGTGTAAAACAAAAAATAAAAATTTTACAAGAGCTAGATCCTTGTAAAGTGAGAGAAAAAACAGGTTTGCATGGGCATTCACTAGCTTGTCTTTCAAGAAAAGTATGTCAAAGTGTGTTTCACAATTTTAGGATGTTAGCAGTGCATCATAATAAAGTGAGGACATTAGTGAGAAGGTTGTATTATGCAAAAAGTCCAGCACTTAAACTAAAACAGTTAAACAGTGCTCTTTTGCATGGAACAGAATTAGATGTGAAAAACATTTGTGAAGAAATTGAGTTTTGTTACTTTGGTGAAAAAGAGGACAGTGCAGAAATTGATACAGTAATAGAAAGTAATGTAGAAGAGAATGTAGAGATTTCATGTACAGAAAAATTTGAACATGAAATTACAAAGTTTAAGGTCAATTCAAGTGAAAGGCCTAATTTTACTTGTGTGTGTTGTCGACGAACTTATTATAAGCATCAAACCAGATTAGTTGATTTATATGTAAAAAGCGAAAAGATAAATAATAATGAGTGGAAGGATTTTGCAACTTATTTGTTGGTAGAAAATTGTTTTGATTTGGGTTCTGATCAACGTATTTGTAAATATGTTATAATAAATGAAATGAAAACAGAATGCCAGCTAGAGCTGTTCATAATAATCTGGATTTGGTAGACATTCCTTCTGAACTGATGGATTTAAATACGTATGAGTCTATTCTGATTCAAATTGTGCATCCTTTTCAGGCTATTGTTCGCATGGAGCCTAAGACAGGGAAATTGCATCCTTCAGATTTACAGAGAGGATTAAAGGGAAGAGTTGTTTATTTGCCTCTAGATTTTAAGAAAATATTGAAACAATTGGTGTCGAAAAAGTAGAAGAGGAACCTCTGGTTATTCTAGTTAATGATGTTCGGACAAAGAGTAAGAAAATCTGGCAAGAATTAGTGGATGTTAGGAAAGTCAAGGAGACAATGTTGTATCTGGTAAAAAAGAATCAGTACTATAAAAATGTGTATGTAGAGGAAGAGGAAACAACTGTAGAAGACGACACTGATATCTCAGCTGGGCAAATTGAAAAATTTGATGTCTCTAGAAGTGAAGAAATTTATGAACATTATAGTGTTCATCCATTGCATTCCAAAGAAGTGATGAGGAATGCTATTGACTTGTTTCAAATGAAAGAAGCCAAAGGAAGTCCCATTAGTGTATGGTAAGAAAGTTTGGAAGCTCGTTCTTTTCCACAGTTATTCCCAACAGGTGAAGGTGGACAATATGACGACCAACCTGTTCAAATTCCTGCATCTGAATACCGGACTTCAAGATTATATGCAGAAGATCCAAGGGTTCGTCAATGTATTCCATATTTGTTCCATCTACTATTTGAGAGTGACTTGTCTGGACTTTCTTATGCAGTAAGCCATATACTGAAAAGTGGAGCACATCTACAAAATGTTTCGGCAAGGGAATTTATGGATAAAGTAAAACTGCAAGACAGTGTTTGGAATCTCAGCTGATTAATCTCACGGCATTTCAGCGTGGTACTAACGAGTATTGGTACCGTTGTCATGGGGAATTGAAATATATGCTAAGAAACTTAGGAACTCCTACATGGGTCCTCACTCTTAGCTGTGCTGAGTATCTTTGGGAAGACTTACTTGAATTTCTTCGAGAGGCAAATAAAAACATTGAAAATATTGAATACAAGACCCCTGGAGAACTGTGCTCTTTGGATCCAGTTAATGTATGCAGGTATTTCAATCATAGGTTTGAAGCTATGATGTCTTTTATTACAAACAAAAAAAATCCTCCGCTTGGAGAGGTGTTGGATTTCTTTTGGACAAAGGAGTATCAAGCAAGAGGTGCTCCTCACATACATATGCTGTTATGGATTAAAGATGCACCACAATTTGGAACAGATTCAGATGAGAAAGTGATGAGTTTCATTGAGCAGTATTATACATGTGCTGTTCCGAAAAGTACAGAAGAAAACAATTTAAGACATCAAGTTTTACTTTTTCAAACCCATCGTTGTGGGAAATACTGTCGTCGAAAATACAAATCCAAGGACAAGCTCCACACGAAATGTCGTTTTGCATTTCCACATCCAGTAACATCGAAAGGAAGAGTGAATAATTTTATGTCTTCTCTACGACATCTCTACGACATACTGTGACAAGAAAATCACCCAAAAATACATACAACCTAAGAAGAAATGAGGAGTCCAAATACATAGACTACAACCCAGTCATTTTGTCCATGTGGAATGCTAACATGGATATTCAATATGTTGCTGATAACAATATTGCTGTGGCTCGATATGTGACGTCCTACAACCCAAAATCAGAAAAGACGGAACTGAAGGAAATGTGGGAGGAAATTTCACATGAAAAGAGTCTAAGCAAGAAATTATACAGTTACAGTCTGAAGATGTTGTCGCATCAAGAAATTGGAGCATATGAATGTTCTGATCGGTTATCATCAGCAAGTCTATATGCCAAAACTAGAACCATTATTTGGGTGAGTCTAGGTCTTGCTGCAACACGAAACCGAGTTTTGAAATCTGTACAAGAAATTGAGTATTTGGCAGAGAAAGAACCAGACAGTACAGATATTTTGAAGACAAACATGTTGGATACATACTATCCAAATAGAAGTAGTCATCTTGAGAACGTTTATCTCTATGAAGTTCTGCAAACCTATACTTTTAAGAGGAACTTCACAGAAGACATCAATAAAGGTGTATATGCTGTAATTGGATGTGAAGGCTGTCTAGTGAAACAAAGAAAAGGCCATTTGATTAATCATTGAAAATTGAGTTGTGAATAGGCATGGGCGGAAAATCCGTTCCGCTCGCGGATTTTGCGGATTTTCGGGAAATCCGCAATTCGCGAGATTTGCGAATCTCCCGCAAAATCCGCAAATCCGCGAGCAGCGGATTTTGCTCGCACTGCTCGCACTGTTCGCGTGAGTTCGCGCCCCGCGAATAAGTGCAAAATTGCAGAAATACGATCTTAGCAAAACTGAAAGTAACTACTTACCAGGTTCAAAAGTTCAGGCTCATCATTAGTAGCCATTTCCTGTAGTGCTTCCTGAGGGGCCCCTCCAGAGTTCAGTTGCCAGTTGAAACTATTATGTGACCCTGCTCTGAACCTCAGAATAGTTACACATATGCCACAAAGGTCCTGAATTACAGCTAAGGGAGACAAGCAGGAGCCAGGCTGGAAGTTAAAATCCATTAATCAGCCCCTAATTCATTATTGTCAGTTGGAGCAGGGCAGGTGTTGTAACTAATTTTGCAACAATGAAAGCACTTAGCAAGTGCAAAAGATCACTAATCAGGGCGCACTAAGGAAGCAGGTGCCAGCTAAAAAAATATTCTGTGACACATTAATCAGCCCCAAATTAATTCAGGTCACTTGAGGCAGGGAAGGTGTGATTTGCTTTGCCGAAAATAATGTACACTGGACAACCAGAGGGTGTGGTGATGAAACAGAGGGTGGCATGGGTGGGCCAGAGGGTGGCATGAGTAGTCAGAGAGTGGCAGTGGTGACAGAGAGTGGCAGTGATGAAGAAGAGTGTCCCAAACAGGCTGGACACGTAGAAACAACAAGTTCGCGAAACTTGCGACCCGACAGGTAAGTTCGCAATTTGCGAAAGTGTACAAAACCCTCGCGAACTTTCAGAAACACGGGCGAACACAAAAAAAAACAAATCCGCAAATTCGCGGGAATTCGCGGATTTTGCGGATTGCGAATCCGCAAATCCGCAAAATTCGCGAACGCGAGATCCGCAAAATTCGCTCATGCTTAGTTGTGAATCTCCAGAAAAAAAGGGAATTTTATTACTTCGGTCTTTTACAACTCTTTAAGCCTTGGCGTAGAGAAGAGGAACTACTTGGAGATTTTCTTACTTATGAAGATTCGTTCAATGCAACCAAGGATACCATAGAATGTCCTGTTTTTTCAAATTATCTGCAAATGTTGAACGAGGAAATACAGCAAGAAGCTACAATTGCAGCAAAGATTACTAGAGACAGTTCTCAAGACAGTCAGAGTTCTGCTTCATTGAGTCAGCAACCACTAGGAAGACCAATTATACAAAATGAAGCTGCCACTGCTATGGATGAAGTGGAAAGAGCCATGGAACTAGTTCAGGAGGATATAGTTAATTTAGAAGATTTGGAAAAAGAACTAAATGTTGAGCAGAGGCAAATATATGACGAAGTTACAGAACACATTGAGCATGGCTTATCTCATGAAAAAAAGAGTGCTTATGTACATCATTTATTACTAGTGTATGGAGAATGTGAAAGTGCAGAACTATAAGGAAGTCCTACCGCATAAATCTATAAGGTGTTTACCTATAGTATACTGTAGTACCTCCAAAGCACTTGAATTTAACATATGCACATAAATGTGTTACAAGTCTCCGCTTCAATTTGCACTACTGGTGAAACTGCCATCAGTGATGTCATTTGAGATGTCATGAGTGATGTCATGAGTGATGTCACTGACCATGTCATGAGTGATGTATTATGTGACGTCATCAGTAGTGCATTGCGGGCGCACAAGTTATAGGTAGCTGAACTACCTATAACGGAGGAATTTCATTGGTTTTGTATGAGAGAAATGTCCAGCTAAATATAACATGGGTGAAACCTATGGTTTTTTCAGTGCATTTCTAAGGTTTTTTAAATGCTAATTCCTAACTATAACATGGCTGAAACCTATGGTTTTTTCATGTGAATATCTAAGGTTTTTTAAATGCTAATTCCTAACTATAACGTGCCTAAAACCTATGGTTTTTTCAGTGTTTTTTCCAGTGATTCCAGGCAACATTTTCCAGGTATCCGATTCTACTTCATTGTTCGGACATTACTTAAGAACTCGCTTGGGAGCTGGTTGCACCAGAGGCATCGATCAATACTACGTGGCATTTGAAAAAGGACTTATCCGAAACGTGTCGTGCCAATTGAAAGAAATAAAAAGCTGTTTTAAAAAGCCCCGCTGTGTCGCCTCAAATCTACTTCTACAAGAAGAAGGTTGCCTTGGGATATTTAGCGTTTCTTCACTGGCACGCGAGGATGGCCCTCCCTTAAGTGTTGCAGGAGTCGTTGGTGTATACGGAGACTGCCGGACCGCCTTTCACCTCGGAAACCAGCAAGAGTACGCTGCCAATTGGGAGTCCACACTAATTGGAGAGACGCCGTTACTTTACCGGGTCTCCGTCTCTACTGCGACCGAGACTGAGAGGCTGGGAGTGAGGGATATAAACAGCTTAAGAAAAGCCCAGAACATGTGCAATCGCCCCTACCTGGTTATGCTGCAAGTTGGGTTTTCATGGCGGAAACGTGAAGAAAACACCAACAAACGTAACCACCAACCAGCAAGATAGATACACTGCATGCTGGGGAATGCAGTTCAAATGGTGGAGGCTCCGGTGATTCCAGGCAACATTGTCCAGGTATTCAACTCTACTTCAGTGTTCGGACATTACTTAAGAACTCACTTGGGAGCCGGTTGCACCAGAGGCATCGATCAATACTAAGTGGCATTTGAAAAAGGACTTATACGAAACGCGTCATGCCAATTGAAATGAATAAAAAGCTTTTTTAAAAAGCCCGCTGTGTCACCTCAAATCTACTTCTACAAGAAGAAGGTTGCCTTGGGAGATATATATATATATATATATATATATATATATATATATATATATATATATATATATATATATATATATATATATATATATATATATATATATATATATATATATATATATATATACATATATATATACATATATATATATATATATATATTCAATGAAAAAACCATAGGTTAAAGACCATATATAGTTAGGAATTTGCATTTACAAAACCTTGAAAATTCACTGAAAAAACCATAGGTTATAGACCATATATAGTTAGGGATTAGCATTTACAAAACCTTATTTTATTCGCACAAAACCATTGAAATTCCATATATAGTTAGTTGCACTAACTATATATCGCGCACCCGCAATCCACTGCTGATGATGTCACATATTACATCATTCATGACATGGTCAGTGACATCACTGATGACATCACTGATGACATCTCAAATGACATCACTGATGACATCTCAAATGATATCACTGATGACATCACTGATGACATCTCATTTGACATTACTGATCACATCACTGATGATATCATTTATGTGATAATACAATGAACATCTTCAGACTCTAATATAACCTTAGATACAATCGGTGTAAACAGACACTCACAGACTGTCACTTATCCATGGAGTTACTCACACACCTAGTCAGTCATGCAAAGAATCAATCACACCTCCATTTTCTCAACTATACAGTTATCCACTCCTTACTTATTCAAACATATACTAACACATATTTACTCTCTTATACAATCCCTGATACAAGTTCACAATGATCCACACAGCCACTCACACATTCACTGGCTCTTATGCACAGTTATTTATATATGTCAACTCTCACATGTACTGTGTTCTACATATGTACTTACTTTGACATGTAGCACTGAGAAATCCATTCACTCACCAATACACTCAGGCAGACAGTCAACCGCCCATACAGCTGTTTCCACATGCACTTTTGAACCCATACATATAATGAATCAACTGCTCACACATCTATGCACAGAGTCACACACCTCCCAGCCACCCACACACACATTCAGTCTCCCATACAAATACTTGGGCAACCATTCAGTAACCCATATAGTTACTGATATAGCTACTGATTTGAACATGCAGCAGTTTACAGAACAACATATATAATGATTGCCATATTAAGACACATTAGTCACGAACCCATGCACTCAGTGAGACACATTTAATCATTCTCTCATACAGTCAGTCATGCACCTACTAAATCCTTCATCCAGACACTTATACATTTACTCATTCTTCAATATGTAAGACATATTTTAGCTTTACAGAAACATATAGTCACTGGGTGTTGTCATCAGTGATGTCATCAGTGATGTCATTTGAGATGTCATCAGTGATGTCATCAGTGATGTCACTGACCATGTCATGAATGATGTAATATGTGACATCATCAGCAGTGGATTGCGGGTGCGCGATATATAGTTAGTGCAACTAACTATATATGGAATTTCAATGGTTTTGTGCGAATAAAATGGAAAGAGGCGACCACTCGGTCCCCCCGAACGTATGGTGGAGTACCCCGATCCCCCCGGGAAGCCATTTTGGGCGGGAGGCGAGTCTCGGCTGGTATGCCCGAAGCGGCGTAGCCGGGGCGCGCCTTTTCCCGCACAAGAGTGGGTTGTCCTAGACACCGAAGCCGCTAGCCACGCCCCGGAGGCGGATTGGAGGTGGGTCCACGCCCGCCCGAAGAAGGATAAAAGGAGCGACAAGCCAAGAAAGCATCCTCTTGTTCCTGTGCTCTGAAGCTGCACCTCCCCGTTGCACGTGAGCTCGAGACGGAACGAAGAGCCAATTTTGAAGGATTTAATTTTGTTTTTGTTCTTTCAGAAAGTCAGCGTTGGACGATGCCGAGCAAGAAGGTCGGAAAGCGGGTCGGTACTGATCAGATGCTCCGCATGCTGGTGAAAGACATGGCCGAGATGAAGAAGCAGATGGCGGCAATGAATGGTGTGGGACCCAAGCGAGTTGTCGGACCAGCATTGCCGGGGGTAGTCCCTAACGGGAGAGGTAGAAGGGCCAAGAAGGGAGCATCAGGGGGGGAGGCCCCAGTTCCCGAGGCGCCGCCTGCGCACCCAGATACACCGACTGAGGCCCCGGTCCCGGTTCCGAACGAGGGGCAACCAATCCCGGTTGTAGTCACCCCCGTGAACGGGGAGGATATGCCTCCCGAATTGGCTGCAGAGTTGGCAGCATGGTTGGGGAAAGATAGCGAGGGGGCGACGGCTGATGATGCCAGGGCAGTGATGAAGCAGTTGCGGCTATCGAGAGATGCTGCAAAGGCACCATGTCCTCTTGTTCCCCCGCAGGCTCCCGTGGAACAACCAGTGGTGGGCGCGAGTTCGGCAGCGACTACGGTCACAGCTACCGGTTCAGGTAAGCAGCTATTGCCGATGGCGGGGGGGGGATCGGTACCCTCAAGAAGGGAAAAAGTGGCTCAGCATATCCCGATGGAAATCAAAGAGAGGATATGGGCTGATAAATATGTAAACATGTTTCCTTTACTAACTGATCATTATGAGATTGAGCATGTGAAAATTCAAAAGGAGTTTCTGCACCCTAGTGTTTGGCGCGCTAAGATGGCCGCTTTCAGAGTTGATGAAATGATAGGTAATTGGGGCAGAGCGCTTGGGATGTTCACCGCAATTATGGGGGAACGAAGGCCCGAACTGTTGGCTGAATTACCCGTGTATCAGACACGTATCATGGAGTTTTCTCAGACATATGAGGGTAATCAATGGTTTTTGTACGATAGCATATTCCGTAAGTCCAAGGAGTTCGACGCATCTCTGACGTGGGATTGTTTCGACTCCATTTCCTGGCAAAAAATGGAGAAATCAGGCATGGCAAAGTCGCCATTGTTGGGAGGGAACGGGGGCGAGTTTTCCCGCCACTCGTCTGGGGCGCCATTTCGGGCGGGATCAGGCAATGACGGTAAAAAAGGGGCATGCTGGATTTTTAACAGAGGCAAGTGTACAAGGCCCCAGGGGTCATGCAAGTTTAGGCATTAATGTACAGGGTGCGGGCAGTCCTTGCATCCCGAGACCATGTGCAGAGCCAAAACGGGTGACACGGGAAGTAGGGGGGGCGCCAAACAGGTCTGAAATAGTCCGAGGGGCACCTCTACCTACCCCGGTTGATACCATGGCAATGATTGCTTGGCTCAGTGAATACCCGGATCATAGCTCCGCTGGGGTGTTGCGAGATGGTTTTTCGTATGGTTTCCGCATCCCTGCGGGGAATTTTCAGGGTGAAACACAATGTAGGAACCAACTGTCAGATCTGCAGAATACAACTGTGGTACAAGCAAAGATTGGGAAAGAGGTGACCCGGGGTCGGGTTGCCGGACCATATGACAGACCGCCAGTTCCTAATTTTGTTTGTTCAGCCCTGGGAGTAGTCCCCAAAAAAGACCCAGGCGAATTTAGGTTGATACATAATTTGTCAGCTCCGAGGGGTCTTTCGGTGAACGATGCGATTGACCCGGGAGTTTGTTCGGTGCGGTATGCATCTTTTGATGAGGCCGTCGCCATGTTGAATCGCCTTGGGCCCGGAGCGCTGATGGCCAAATCGGACATAGAGTCAGCGTTCCGGTTGCTCCCGGTACACCCAGACGACCAGCGTCTCCTTGGTTTCATGTTTCAGGGACTCTATTACATGGATAAATGTATGCCGATGGGTTGCTCCATATCTTGTGCGTATTTTGAGAAATTCAGTAGTTTTCTTAAATGGGCGTTCACAAGAATAACGGGGTTTACGCATGTTATGCATTATCTTGACGATTTTCTGTTCCTGGGGGCAGCCGGGGACTCAAAATGTGCACAGGCTTTGAACGAATTTTGTGATCTCATGAGACATTTTGGTGTGCCATTGGCGCCAGGTAAGACTGTGGGACCGTTTACTTCGCTCGAGTTTCTTGGAATAGAGCTCGATTCCGAAGAAGGTTGCTTCCGGTTGCCCAAAGAAAAGGTAATGAAATTCAGGGCCTCGCTGGAAACATGTATTAGCGAGACAAAGGTGAATTTGCATCAATTACAACAGACTGTCGGTCAGCTGAATTTTGCCCTTAGAGTTATACCAATGGCCCGCCCTTTTTCCCGCTCGATTGCACAAGCCATGGTCGGCCTTAAAGAGGGGCACCACCGCACAAGGCTCTCGGCAGAGGTTCGCCAGGACATGCGCATATGGTTGGCATTCCTGGCGGATTTCAATGGTCGTGTGGTCTGGAACAAACCGGCGGTGTCCTCCGAGGAGCTGGGGTTGTGGACAGACTCGGCAGGGAGTATGGGCTTTGGCGCAATATTTGGTAATCACTGGTCAGCCCAAACATGGCCGTCGTGGTGGCATGAGAGTGGGCTTACAGGTAACATTGGGTTTCTCGAATTGCTCCCTATTCTGGTGGCCTTGAAAACATGGCCTGAGGGGTTTCGGGATCACTCTGTGGTGTTCTGGTCTGATAACATGACCGTGGTTGAGTGTATCAGTAGTCAGGCAGCACGATGCAAATGGATTTTGAGACTGCTTAAGGAAATTGTCTTGCTATGTATGCAACTGAACGTCCTTTTTAGGGCAAGACATGTGCCAGGGGTGCTGAATCAAGCAGCTGATGCGCTTTCTCGTTCCCGTATGCAGGCCTTCTGGGATTTTCTGCCCACAGCGGACCCGGTGGCGGCACCATTCCCCGAAGCTCTCTGGTCTCTCGGTGCCCCGAACTACAAAACCTCGTGGGAGAGAGTTTAGCACCCAGGACAAGGAAGGCATACAAAGGGGCGTTCCGTTCCTTTTGGTCCTTTTTGGGTTCTGCTAGGGGGGAGCTTTGGGGACAAGAAGAGTATGTCCTGAAATTTTTGTTGTCATTACATCAGGCAGGCAAATCAGTAGCTACGGCTCAGAGGCACCGGGCCGCCATTTCTTTTATGGCTCGGGCGCATGGTATCCAGGACCCCACAGCGTCTTTTGTGGTACAGAAGGCGCTGCGTGGGTGGCAACGCCTTGAGGGTCGCAGAGTGGACGAAAGGCACCCGATAGGTCTGGAAAGGTTGGCCCTGTTACTGGCCGTACTCCCTGCAACATGTTCATCTCAGTCAGAGACAGTGCTATTCCGGGCCGCTTTTGCATTGGCATTCCATGGGGCTATGCGGGTTAGCGAACTGGTAGCAAAGAACAAGCAGGATACGGGGGGAGGTCTGTGCCGAGAGCACATACAAATTAAGGGTGAGTTGATGATGGTCTCGTTTGCCAGGTCCAAGACCGATCAGGGTGCGATCGGGGACAGTGTAGTAGTACAGCGGATTCCCGGATCTCCCATGTGCCCGGTTGCATGCGTTGAGGAGTATTTGGCGCACAGGGCGGCATCATGGGGGGGAACCTTGCTGAGGCACGCAGACGCCACCCCACTGACTAGATTTCAGTTCCAGCGGGTGCTTGCGATGGCAATTACAGCCGCGGGCTTGAACCCGTGCGAGTTTGGGACCCATTCCTTCCGGATAGGGGCTGCTACAGAGGCTACAGCCAGGGGTCTGAGTGTGGAAAAAGTAAAACAGTTGGGGCGTTGGTCCTCGAATTGTTACAAAAGGTATGTGCGGTTGCACATGTTGTGAAGCTGATATCATGCACTCACGCTTCTTGTTTTTGTTTGGTTTACAGTTTCGCAAGCTTACGAGGCGGGGCGTACTGTGCAGTCGACCCGACACCTGGGAACCAGCGGTCAAAGATCACCGCTGAGGAGAGAGTGGTGTGGGTCGTGGGCCACTCATACGTGAGGCGTGCCGCGGACGTATTCAAAGCAGGTGACATGATTCACATGGCTGGGGAATACGGGTACAGGGTGACCTTCTACGGAAGGGGCGGGCTCTGTATTGACCAGTTTCAAACTTTTATGGAGGGCTTGTTAGGGCGGACAAGGTCACCGCCATCTATAGTCATAGTGCATCTTGGGGGCAATGATTTGGTGACCACCGGTCGACGGGTACTTCTCGAGTTGATGCTATCCACTGTAAGTTGGTTGGCGAGAAGGGTTCCGGGGTGCACGATTGCTTGGTCCCATATGATTCCTCGGAAGGTGTGGCGAGGGGCTAATTCTGTGTCTGCTATAAATCATTCGGTAAAGAAAGTGAATAACAAGCTGGGTAGACTGTTTCGTACAAGTACATTGCATTCGATTCCGCATGGATGTATCAGGGGGGACCATATGTATCTAGAGGATGGGGTCCATTTGTCCCGGGTGGGGAATTCTTTACTCATAGGAGACCTCGTAGCCTGGTTAAAGAGTTTACAGCCATGACCTTTAAGTAGGAGTTTTTGTGGGGGGTCCGGATAGCCGGTCAACTATCCGGCCTGTGGCGGTAAGGTCATGATCGGTGAGCAGTAATTAGAAGATCCCTAGAGGTGGGGGCGTCACCCATTACGGATGGGAGCGCCCGGGGGAGGCGGCCATTGGCCCCTCAACGGGGAGGCGGTCCCCTCTAAGGATGGGGACGCCGAAAGGGAAGGCGGCCATAGGCCCCTCCCTGGGGAGGAGGGGCTGCAGGGCCTCTCCTGGGAATTTCCCGGGGCCAGGACATCTGCGACGGCAGATGTGGTAAGTTGTGTGGGGTGGGAGGGGGGTCTACGCTACCTTCTAGACACCTCACACGAGTCCTCGGACGACCACTAAGATGGCGTTGAGTTAACATGGGGCCCCCGTCAAGACAAGGGAAATTGGAAATAGGCACAAAGGTGTAGTCCTCTGTGCGACCGCCCCTCACAAGTGAGGGGGGAGTTTTGGGTTAGGGATCTGACACTGGTTACGACCTTGCCGTTGGCCCGTAATGTTAGGATGTACAATTTCAATTTTAGAAATGCATTTGCAGGATGTTTAGTATCGGCTAGGAGAACCTTTGTATTAGAGATGTGTTAAGGTTAGCCAAGAACATCGTAATGTGGAAATGAAATTGTACATGATATGAAACTGTTATTTTAATGTTTTAATTTTGTTTCATATTTTAATAAATACGGCCGGGAGGGTAACTCCCTCCCGCCTTCCAAAAGTTCAGAACCGTTTCCGTATTCCCATTCTTGGGGATTGTGTTGAGAGGGGGTGGCGGGTATCTCAGCCATATAAGGTTTTGTAAATGCTAATCCCTAACTATATATGGTCTATAACCTATGGTTTTTTCAGTGAATTTTCAAGGTTTTGTAAATGCAAATTCCTAACTATATATGGTCTTTAACCTATGGTTTTTTCATTGAATTTCAATGGTTTTTTAAAAGCTAATATCTGTAGCTGTAAAATGTATTCTTCTTTAAATCTTAAAATATATTTTACATGTTTTTTAGACAATTTTTTTTTAAAAAATATTTTATGTTTCGCTCCCAGTCCGCGAACCGGTCTGCTTCCTGTTAGCTCAATTTAAAGCCGCGGCTCGGTCCGCGAACCGGTAAACGTTCCTTTAGCGTAACTGTTACGTTAGCATGACGTTTTGCGTTGTCGCGTAATACGTCATTGGACGCGCCACGTTAGCGGACCCGGAAGTGGACCGGAAAGCGGCGCAAAGCGCGAAACGTAAACACAGCAGGTCATGTGACTCGGTAATAACACTTTTCATTGGTTCATTTCACTTTTGGTTTCCTAATGATGTAATACTAGGTCATGTGATCTAAAATTAACACTTTTCATTGGTTTAGAACTTTTGCTTTTCCCAAATGATGAAAACCCCTCCTTCTTTCCTCACTCTGACTTTCATCTTGGTGAGAGAAAGACCCTTTTTCAATGTTGAGAAATGGCTTCAATAGTTGCTTCAGCTAGTGTTCCCCCACCACCACCTCCACCTCCTCAAGGGAAGAGAGGACCACCTGCTCAAGCAATCTTTGAAGAAGAGGAAGATCAAGAAGAGGAGGAAGAGGAGGAAGAGCCTGAGTTTTTGCCAGAGGAGCCCAGGAGGTACAACAGAAAAGAAAACTACATCTGGCAATTTTTTTAATTTCCAGCAGGGCAAAAAAAAGTCAATGCCAGATATGTGTTTTGCCGTATTTGCGACGATCGACTTTCAAGGGGGACTGACAAGAAATATAGCTTCGGAAATTACACGATGCACAGGCATATGAGTAGGTGGCACCCAAACAAATATAGTGCTGCCCAGCTTCGCCCAGGATCTGTCGTCCAAGAAGTATCGGGACCAGAGGCGAGGGAGGTGGTCCCGAACATTCAAATGGACATGGGGGAAGTAAAGCAAGTGTGCGTGCGGTGCAACCAATTAATATGCTACCGAGAAAGTAGCATTACTCTTATAGTGAAAGCTATCAATAATCATGTTTGCCCGAAACGCCCCAAAAAATAAATTCTTCTTTTTTTCGTTGCTCCTGTTGAGCCCTTTTCAATGAATCATTTTTTTTCCCCCCTCCCCCCAAAAAACAAAAAAATTACAAAATGTTCAGAAAAAACAAAAAATATAAAAAATATTCAGAAAAATATTTAAAAAAATTTAAAACAACAAAAACCAAAAAAAAGTTCTTTTCAGAACTACCTCCCCATTATAAAAAAAATTGGTAGAATTTTTGAAACTCTGCCAACCTCTATTTCTTTTAGTTCGCTCCCAGTTCGCACTCCGGTACGCGAACCAGGAGCGAACCAAAAACATTTTTTTTAAAAAAGAACAGTAAGTATAAGGGAAGGAAACAGACAGTTATGTTACAAGAAAGACAGCTATAGGGAGTAAAGAAAAGATACTGTTACCCGCAATCCACTTTGATCATGTCACATATTACATCATTCTTGACATGGTCAGTGACATCATCAGCAGTGGATTGCGAGTAACAGTATCTTTTGTTTACTTCCTATAGCTGTCTTTCTTGTAACATAAATGTCTGTTTCCTATCCTTATACTTACTGTTCTTGTTTTAATTTTTTTTTTGAGATCATTCAGAAACAGTAACATTAATAGAGACAGAATGAGTGAATAAGAATGAAGAAGTATGAGAAGAGAGGGACTGAGAAAAATACTGGAAGGAGTAGAATAATTAAGTAATAGAGAAAGGAATGAGGGAAGTAGCAAACGCAGGAAAGTAAGGATTAAAGAAATGAAGCAGTAGAACTAATAGATGTTAAATGTGATAGATTAAATGATTGATTCAGGATGACTATAATGTGTGTCCTCTCCAAAAGTTTGTTTAAGGTGAGGCCTACTCAGGGTTGCATATCAAATTTATGCTTGTTGAAGAATACAGAGGAGATAATACATGTGAAGGCCTACCATTGAAGTAAAACATGTCCACTTCACTCTTGAACAACGGCCAGACCTCTTCTGTGTCCATAGACAGACCAAAAGTTCATCTGCACAATGTCATTCGTAAACTTAAATAACACAAGTAATGTAATTGAAAAACGTGGAGTTTCTTTTGCTCATTTCACAATCACATCACCTGTGTTGCCTTTGCTTAGGTATCTCATAGTGCAGATGTAGTCCAGCATATGAAACAGTACGCAGAAGTGCAGCAGTGTATGCATTAATACATGTGAAGGCCTACCAATGAAGTAAGACATGTCCACTTATTACATCATTCATGACATAGTCAGTGACATCATCAGCAGTGGATTGCGGGTAAAAAGAGTAGAAAACATTTACCTTATAATTCGTGTTAACTTTTTCAAATATTTTTTCATACTTTCAATCTGTAAAAGAGAGAAGAAACATTTCAAAAATATTAAAACATGTATTTAAAAATTTGAAAAGACAAGGGAAAAGGTTCAAGAAGAAACAGTTTTTCAACAACTTTGACATTTACAGAAGCCTCTGCTGCTCTACGTCCCCTACACAATCCTAAAGATATATATTTTAAACAAACAGTATCTTGATGCTGATGAAGTGAGGCCTATTTTGGAACATAGTGCATCTTTTGCACTGCTGATGTCTCACAATAGTGATGCAATAGCAGCGCAAAAAAGATGTAAAGCCATCATAAAATTGTGTCTAACATTTTAAATGATTGTTTCAGGATGCAAATAAGATGTGTCCTTTCAAGAGGTTTCTTTAAGGTGAGGCCTATTCAGTTTTAAAAAAAAACAGTACCCAGAAGTGCAGCACTGTAAGCATTAACTTTGACACTTACAGAAGCCTCAGTTTCTCCATATCTACCTCACATTTCTAAATGTATATCATAAGTACAAAAAGTAGAACATTAATTATACATGTTAAATGGTTTATTTTGCTGTTCTCAGAATGTATCAAATTTCACTTAAATCAGTGACTTGAAGGTATTCATCATGTAACAGCGGGGAAAAAAAACACAATCAAAATGATTGTGTTTAAAAAACCCATACAACCTAAGAAATCTGAATTCAAAACTCCTTAAAATTAACTTACTTTCCATAACGTCGAAGGATGTCCTATGAACAGCGTCCACTCTGTTGTGCTATGAATATTTTCAGCCCGCCACTTTCTGAAAGAAAACCTCCATCGTTTTGAAAAATATGTTACATACAATAAAAGACTTCTCACATTCTACCACATGTTTCCACTTGGCCAAATCATGTTGCAGCGTTTTTCAACTCTTGTAATTTTTCTAATGAAATCCCGTCATTTTCTATTTTCGCAACTTTCAAAAAGAAAACATTTAAGATTACTTTCACAATCCTGGACTACTAATATCTTACCCTTCTTTCTCACCCATGTTCTCCTTTTCCTATGACACTGATACTGCTTACTATGAAGCAGACTTACTTGCATCAGGTTTATATAGTTGGATTTTTAAATTGACATTATAATTAAAAGTTTTGGACCAATAATCTAGATCGCATTGCAGACTTACATTCCCTCAACTTCATGAACCTTTTGCAATTCCTCAGAGGAAATCCCGAGATTCTTTCCTTAAAATTTTGGTTTTAAAAACACCAGGTAAGAATTTTTAAGGTCAAACGGCATTTTTTTTTTGAAAGTTACAACAGAATCGTTGCAAAATGACCAGCCGTTTCGAGACTTTAAATAAGCTGTGTAATGTCCTGATGTTGTTGAAGGACCATCGTGATAGATAATTGCTACAGTTACAAAAGTCCTTCCTGATATTGACAGCTGAGAAGCAACAATTTTTTTTATTAAAGTTGACAATTTTGATCCATCAGGCCTACATCGTTGGATCATTAAAATGACATACTGGCCATATCTTCGTATAAATAATGTTGACATCATTTCAGATTTACATTGGCTACACTCCATGTTGTGATCCGCTGCATTTACTAGCTTATTAAAGGAGACTGATTTACTGTCTGGCAAAGTTAAATATATAAATCTTTCTGAGTCTACACTAGTAGTACTTGATACCATACAGTTCTCGCAGTCATGCTGCCATTGATAAGAAATACTTACAACAAGGGGTGGTGAGGGACAGAGTCTCTGAATTAAGCAGAACGCTCTCACCCAGTCAAGAGATCAGGGCTAGATCCAACACCGTTTTTTAGCTCACTGCACCATCCCAGTTTCAGAACCTGGCTGTATGCAAATTAGTCTGTTCCTGACCCAGTGCATGATGGGAACAGGGCAAACCAAACTACAAAAGCCAATTCTTACACTGGGAAGGAAACAAGCTCCCGGGGACCGGTTTCTGGCATTACAGCCGTCTTCGGCCCGGTTTGCTTGAATCCTGATGGTGCAATGAGCAAGGGTCTCACATCTGAGAATACCCTTCCACGCTTAGGGTGGACAAAAATATTTACAACAAGGGGTGGTGAGGGACAGAGTCTCTGAATTAAGCAGAAAGCTCTCACCCAGTCAAGAGATCAGGGCTAGATCCAACACCGTTTTTTAGCTCACTGCACCATCCCAGTTTCAGAACCTGGCTGTATGCAAATTAGTCTGTTCCTGTCCCAGTGCATGATGGGAACAGGGCAAACCAAACTACAAAAGCCAATTCTTACACTGGGAAGGAAACAAGCTCCCGGGGACCGGTTTCTGGCATTACAGCCGTCTTCGGCCCGGTTTGCTTGAATCCTGATGGTGCAATGAGCAAGGGTCTCACATCTGAGAATACCCTTCCACGCTTAGGGTGGACAAAAATATTTACAACAAGGGGTGGTGAGGGACAGAGTCTCTGAATTAAGCAGAAAGCTCTCACCCAGTCAAGAGATCAGGGCTAGATCCAACACCGTTTTTTAGCTCACTGCACCATCCCATTTTCAGAACCTGGCTGTATGCAAATTAGTCTGTTCCTGACCCAGTGCATGATGGGAACAGGGCAAACCAAACTACAAAAGCCAATTCTTACACTGGGAAGGAAACAAGCTCCCGGGGACCGGTTTCTGGCATTACAGCCGTCTTCGGCCCGGTTTGCTTGAATCCTGATTGTGCAATGAGCAAGGGTCTCACATCTGAGAATACCCTTCCACGCTTAGGGTGGACAAAAATATTTACAACAAGGGGTGGTGAGGGATAGAGTCTCTGAATTAAGCAGAAAGCTCTCACCCAGTCAAGAGATCAGGGCTAGATCCAACACCGTTTTTTAGCTCACTGCACCATCCCAGTTTCAGAACCTGGCTGTATGCAAATTAGTCTGTTCCTGTCCCAGTGCATGATGGGAACAGGGCAAACCAAACTACAAAAGCCAATTCTTACACTGGGAAGGAAACAAGCTCCCGGGGACCGGTTTCTGGCATTACAGCCGTCTTCGGCCCGGGTTTGCTTGAATCCTGATGGTGCAATGAGCAAGGGTCTCACATCTGAGAAAACCCTTCCACGCTTAGGGTGGACAAAAATATTTACAACAAGGTCCCCGGTAGCTTGTCTCCTTTCTGGTGAAGAATTGGCTTGGTAGTTTAGTCTGCCCTGTTCCCATGATGCCCTGGGCCAGTGACAGACTGATTTGCATATAGCCAGGTTCTGAGCTGGGATGGGGCAGTGAGATAAATAACGGTGATGGATCAAGCCCTGATCTTTGGACTGGGTAAGAGTGGTCTGCTCAATTCAGACACTCTGTTCATCACCACCCCCTTTTCTGCCATTGATAAGAAAGCCCAAGCAGGTGATCTACATCTACACCCTCATCTTGCAATACATCAAGCATAAACATTAAAAACTCCTGACAATCCTGCTGATTATTTTCAGAGAAGTCTGTTTGACCTGAACATTCATCTAACAGATAACGAACTTCAGACACACTTTCTACTTTTGTTCGATCAGTGCTACATTTCTCTAACACAGAATTCAACAAGCAGCATAAACTTTGTTCCGAATTGAACACAATCTGTTCTTTTAAAGTCTCTAGTGAAAAGAGAACATTAACCACTACATTTGCATAGCAGTTGACACCAGAACTGTTTTCAAATTGAAAACCGACAACATCTTCAACAGAATCCACTTTCTTTCTGCTTACAATTTTCGGTTCATCGACTTTTGGGCTTTTTGCTACAACCTCCCTACTATTACTGACATTTCTTCGTTTCCGGCCTACCACACATTTCTCAAACAAAGGATATTGAGGCAAATGTGGCGCATACTCTTTTCTTAACCTATTGTATTCCTTAACACAATCTAGATCCGCACAAATGTTTGTGACATCACAGTCAATCAGGTACAATCCCGATAAAGTTCTAACTCGTGACAATGCCACATATGCCATACCCTCCTTGAACACAGAACTGCCAATATTCACCAATGCAGTATCTACACTTAAACCTTGCAATTTATGGATTGTCACCGCATATGCCAAGCAAACAGGAAACTGTTTACGGCGAACATATAAATCTTTAACAAGCAAAAACCTAGCAGAACAACGACCAATTAGCTGTACTTCCTCAATGCCATCAAATTTAATTTTTAAAAATTCAATACCATCTCTACTACTGTATTTCTCAAAATCAACAACATTACCCATTGATCCATTTACCAGACCTCTTTCAACATGTAAATTCCTTCTCAAAATGATTCGGCAATTTAAACACACATTCAAAGTCTTTTCAAAACCCGCTGTTTTAGATATAGTCTTCTCTAATGAATCCAATTTTGATTTCAAATTCTCAGACAAAATAATTGTTGATCCCATATGCTCTATTCTGTCAATAGCTTCAAGTTTCACAATCTCTTGCTTTTCTAAATTCAACATTTTGTTGTTGAAGATGGCACATTCTGCAAGAGTTGGCATCAAACATATTCCGGATTTCTTCTCAGTAATTTTCTGAAAAATATTCTCAGGCACAATGTCTTGTTCGGGATATAAATTTGATAGTAATCGTGCATTTAAAGCTTCTTTCCCATGCTCGGTCACTTTTCCGATTTAATATCTTGTAGAATATTCTTGTAATCTTCATCCTTCGCCTGACGCATATTTTCATGCAGTTCAGCATAATTGAAATTTAACCATATATTGACGTTGCCAATGCTCCCTAGGCACTTCCTGGTATCTTCATGCGTGAGTATTTTGAACACAGGTTGTCCTTTTACTGGTGTCAGCTGCAGAAGATCTCCAAAAACAATGATGTGTTTGCCACCAAATAACACATCATATTCAGTTTTAAGAACTTCTTGCATTCTCAAATGCACAAAGGCAAGCATGACATTGGAAACCATGCTTACTTCGTCAATGATAAGAAGTTTCATTTTCCTCAAGACTCTTGAAACTTCACAACAAGCATCCCCAGATAACTTGTGGTATTGTAATTTGTTGTCATGCTCCACTGGCAGCATCAGTAGACGATGCAAAGTAATTCCTTTAATGTTATGTGCTGCCAATCCAGTAGGAGCGGTAACAACACAAGACAACGATGTCTCAGTCCTTTCCTGCAAATAACATGAAATTGCTTTAATGAGGAAACTTTTTCCAGTTCCCGCTTCTCCACTCATGTACAGTCGGACAGGCTTCAACGATGTACATGAGCACTCTTTCTTCTCATGACTTAATCCATGCTCAATGTGCTTGCTAACTTCATCATATATTTTCCTCTGCTCAACGTTGAGTTGTTTTTCCAAGTCTTCTAAGTTAACTGCATCCTCCTGAGCATGTGCCATGGCTCTTTCCACTTCATTCATAGCAGTGGCAGCCTCATTTTCGATAATAGGTCCTCCAAGTGGATCCTGACTCAATGAAACAGAACTCTGACTGTCCTGAGAACTGTCTCTGGCAATCTCGGCTGAAATCGTTGCTTCCTGCTCAATTTCCAAAGTCAACATTTCTTGATATTTGGGAAAAGCAGGACATTCTATGGTCTCCTTAGCAGCAGTGAAAGAGTCTTCGTAACAGAGGAAATCTCCAAGCAGTTCCTCTTCTGCACGCCAAGGCTTGAAAAGTTGCAAAAGTGCTAAATAGAAAAACTCCTTTTTTTCTGGAGATTCGCCACTCAATTGGCGATGGTTTACTAATTGGCATTTTCTTTGCTTGACCAGACATCCCTCACTTCCAATTACAGCATACACTCCTTTCTCAATATCTTCTTTGATGTTCCTCTTGAATATATAATTTTGTAGAACCTCATATAGACAAACATTCTCAAGGTGACTGCTTCGATTTGGATAATATGTATCCAACATGTTGGTCTTCAAAATGTCAGTACTGTTTGGTTCCTTCTCTGCCAAATACTCAATTTCCCAGACAGGTTTTAGAACTCGATTTCACGTTGCAGCAAGACCAAGACTCGCCCAAACGATACTCCTGGATTTGGCATAGAGACTTGCTGAAGACAACCGGTCACAACATTCGTAAGCTCCGATTTCTCGATGCGACAACATCTTCAGACTGAAACTGTACAACTTCTTGCTGAGGCTCTTTTCATGGGAAATGTCCTCCCACATATCCTTCAATTCTGTCTTTTCTTTTTTGGTGATGTAAGATGTCACATACCGAGCCACAGCCATACAGTTGTCAGCCACAAACTGTATATCCATGTTAGCATTCCACATGGACAAAATCACTGGGTTGTAGTCGTTGATGTACTTGGACTCTTCGTTCCTTTTCAAATTGTATGTATTTTTGGGTGATTTCCTCGTCACATTATGTCGCAGCGAAGACATCAAACTGTTCACTCTTCCTTTAGAAATCACCGGTCGTGGAAAGTTGAAACGACATTTGGTGTAGAACTTGTCCTTGTTTCTGAATTTACGACGACAGTACTTTCCACAACGATGGCTTTGGAAACGTAGAACTTGTTCTCTTAGGCTTTTCTTCTCCGTTGCGTTTGGAACAGCACACGTAGAATACAGTTCTATGAAATTCATCACTAAGTCATGCGGATCTGTTCCAAATTTAGGTGCATCCTTGATCCACAACAACATATGTATATGAGGAGCACCTCTTGCTTGGTACTCCTTTCTCCAGAAGAAATCCAACACCTCTCCAAGAGGTGGATTCTTCTTATTTGTGATGAAAGACATCATAGCTTCAAATCTATGATTGAAGTACCTGCATACATTCACTGGATCCAAAGAACACAGTTCTCCAGGTGTCTTGAATTCAATGTTTTCAATATTTCCATTTGCCTCTCGTAGAAATTCAAGTAAGTCTTCCCAGCCATACTCGGCACAGCTCAGAGTAAGGAACCATGTTGGAGTTCCTAAGTTCCTCAGCATACATTTTAAATCACCATGACGACGGTACCAGTACTCATTAGTACCACGCTGACACGCCATGAGATTAATTAGGTGAGAATCCAAAATACTGTCTTGGACATTGACTTTATGCATAAAGTCACTTGCCAAGATGTTTCGCATCTGTATACCACTTTTTAAGATGTGGTTCACTGCATATGACAGTCCAGACAGATCGCTTTCAAACAGGAGATGAAACAAATAGGGAATACATTGACGAAACCTAGGATCTTCTGCATACAATCGTAAAGTCCGGTATTCAGACGCAGGAATTTGATGAGGTCGCTCATCATATCTTCCTCCTCGACCTGTGGGAAATAGCTGTGGGAAACACCGAGCTTCCAAACTTTCCTCCCAAACACTAACGGGACTCCCTTTGGCTTGTTTCATTTGAAACAACTCAATTGCATTCCCCATGACTTCCTTGGAATGCAAAGGATGAACACTATAATGTTCATATATTTCTTCACTTTTAGAGGCCTCTACTTTCTCAATTTGGCCAGCACACAAATCGCTATCCTCTTCATCACTTACTTCCTCTTCTGCAACATATACATTTATATAGTACTTATTATTTTTCTTCAAATACAATGTTGCCTTTTTGACTTTCCTAACATCCACTAAATCTTGCCATATTTTCTTATTCTTTGTCGGAACCCCATTAACCAAGATAACCAGAGGTTCCTCTTCCACTTTTTCTACTCCAATTGTGTTAATGTTTTTGTTCAAATCTAGAGGCAAATAAACAACTCTTCCCTTTAATCCTCTCTGTAAATCTGCTGGAGGCAACTTCCCTGTCTTTGGCTCCATTCTTACAATAGCCTGAAAGGGATGGATACTTTGAATCAAAATAGATTCATAAGTATTTAAATCCTTCAATTCAGAAGGAACCTCAACCAATTCAAGATTATTATGAACCGCCCTAGCAGGCACCTGGTTTTGGTTTAATTTGTTACAACAATAAGTACACACACGTTGATCCGATCCCAAATCAAAACAATTTTCTACCATCAAGTATGTGGCGAAATCCTTCCATTCACTATTATTTTCCCTTTCACTTTTTGCATATAAATCCACTAACTTAGTCTGATTCTTATAATAAGTGCGTCGACAACAACACACAAGTGAAATTAGGCCTCTCACTTGATTTCATCTGAAATGTGGCAATTTCTTTCTGAAATTTATCTGTACTAGAAACCTGTACATTATCTTCAACATTACCTTCTACTTCTGGGTCAATTTGAACATTCTCATCTTTACTACCAAAGTAACAAAACTCAATTTCTTCACAAATATTCTTGACATCTATTTCAGAACCATGCAAAAGAGCAGCACATAACTGTTTAAGCATAATTGCTGGACTCTTAGCATAATACAACATTCTCACTAATTTTCTCACTTTATTATGATGCACTGCTAGCATCCTGAAATGATGAAAAACACTCTGGCATACTCTCCTGGAAAGACAAGCCAGTGAATGACCACGCAAACCTGTCATTTGTCTCACTCTGCAAGGATCTAAATCTTGCAACAACTTCATTTTCTGCTTCAAACTTTTCTTATTAAATATCCGTATAAAATCACAAAGCAAATTGATGGAAACCTGTCGCACACTGCAAATAGAACTACACTTCCAAATGTACACAGGACCCTTAGGACGTCTTCCTAAAACCTCATTACCTAACACCTCGTCTGTCTCTGTTGTCACAAGTTTTTCTTTTTCAACTGGACAACCATCCTTCACTTCATAGGCTCGACCACTGGTGTCAACTGCAAACACCAAATCATTATCCTGAAAATAACTCTCCTCATTAAAAAATGCTTCACAACTTGAACTATGCATCCATTCTCCGGAAAAAACTTCACAAAAGTTACTACGATTTACTACTCTCTTCCATCTACTATTGGAAAGGGGCGACCATTCGGTCCCCCCGAACGTATGGCGGAGTACCACGATCCCCCCGGGAAGCCATCTTGGGTGGGAGGCGAGGCTCGGCTGGTATGCCCGTAGCGGCGTAGCCGGGGCGCACCTTTTTCCCGCCCTGGAGTGGGCTGGCCTAGACACTGACGCGGCAGGCCACGCCCTTTGGGGCAGGCAGGGGCGGGTTTACGCCCGCCCTGAAGACGGATAAAAAGAGCAACAAGCCAAGTAAGCATCCTCTTGTTCCTGTGCTCTGAAGCTGCACCTCTTCGCTGCACGTGAGCTCGAGACGGAACGAAGAGCCAATTTTGAGCGTGGTAATCTTTCTTTTTGTCTTACAGATACTCTGTCTGAGAATGCCCAAGAAAGTCGGAAAGCGAGTCAGTACCGATCAGATGCTCCGCATGCTCATGAAAGAAGTAACCGATCTGAAGAAGCAGATGGCAGCTAAGGACGGGGAAGGGGGACCGAAACGACCTTTGTCGGGAGCAGCCCCCGGAGGGAGAGGCAAGAGGTCCAGAAGGGGGGCAGCTGGGGGGGAAACCCCGGTTCCCGATATCCCACTTGAAGAGCCAACTCCAGTGCCGAAGGAGGGGAATCCGATTCCCGTGGTGGTCACTCCCGTATCCGGGGAGGATATGCCTCCCGAGTTGGCAGCACAATGGGCAGCGTGGTTGGGGAAAGATAGCGAGGGCGCCACGGCTGACGACGCCCGGGTGTTAATGAGACAACTGCGTGAAACTAGGGAGGCGGTGAAGGCACCATCGTCAGTTACCCCGCTGTCTCCGGCGGCAGAAAAAGCAACAGGCCCAGGTCCGGCGGCAGATGCAGCTTCTGGTTCAGGTAAGCGGCCATTGCCGATTGCGAGGGAGGGGTCTGCACCTTCACGAAGGGAGAAGGTGGGTCAGCATGTTCCTCTGGCAATTAAGGAAAAGATGTGGGCGGATGAGTATGTAAACATTTTTTCTTTGCTTACCGACCATTATGAGATGGAGCATGTTAAGAGCCAGAAGGAGCTCATGCATCCGAGTGTTTGGCGCGCAAAAATGGCCGCCTTTAAGGTCGACGAAAACATTGGCACTTGGGGCAGGGCATGGGGAATCTTTACCTCCATCATGGGCGAACGTAGGCCCGAGTTGCTGACCGAATTGCCTATTTATCAGTCACGGATCATGGAGTATTACGTATCATATGGGGGCAATCAGTGGTTCTGCTACGATAATATTTTTAGAAAGGCGAAGGAGCACGACAAAAACTTGACTTGGGATTGTTACGACTCCGTGTCATGGTCAAAAATGGAGAGTACAGGAATGTTAAAAGTACCATTGGTAGGAAGTAGCGGGGGTGAATCCTCCCGCCAATACGCTGGGACACCCTTTCGGTCGGGTGCAGGTAACGACTATCACTCAAAGACGAATGGCAGTGCAGGAAAAAGGGGGATTTGTTGGAATTTCAACAGGGGTAAATGTACGAGGCCCCAGGGGTCATGCAAGTTTAGACACGAATGTGGAGGGTGTGGGCAGCCATCCCATCCTGAGTCCATGTGCAGAGCCAAAACAGGTGATAACGGTGGTAGGGGAAGCGCCAAACAGGTCTGAAATAGTCAGAGGGGCGCCTGTACCTACTCCGATTGATACCATGGCAATGATTCCTTGGCTCAACGAATACCCGGATCATGCTTCCGCTGGGGTGTTGCGGAACGGGTTTTCATATGGTTTCCGCATCCCAGTGGGGGATTTTCAGGGTGTAGCAAAGTGTAAGAACCAACTGTCGGTCTTGCAGCATACGACCGTGGTACAGAAAAAGATTGGGAAGGAGGTTACTCGAGGTCGAGTCGCCGGTCCATTTGATGTGCCACCGATGCCTAACTTTGTTTGTTCCCCTTTAGGGGTGGTCCCCAAGAAGGACCCGGGTGAGTTTCGGCTGATACATAATTTGTCAGCTCCACGTGGTCTTTCCGTGAATGAGGCGATAGACCCGGAAGTGTGTTCGGTGCGGTACGCATCTTTCGATGAGGCCGTCGCCATGTTGAATCGCCTAGGGCCCGGTGCGCTGATGGCAAAGTCAGATATTGAGTCAGCGTTCCGGTTGCTCCCGGTACATCCAGACGATCAGCGTCTCCTTGGTTTCATGTTTCAGGGTCACTATTACATGGATAGATGTATGCCAATGGGATGCTCTATATCTGGTGCCTATTTTGAAAAGTTCAGTTGTTTTCTGCAATGGGTCTTCACAAAGAGGACGGGTTTTCAACATGTTATGCATTATCTCGATGACTTTTTGTTCCTGGGGGCAGCCGGGGATCCAGAATGTGGACAGGCTTTGAATGAATTTTGTGTCTTAATGAAGCATTTTGGTGTGCCATTGGCACCAGGTAAGACTGTGGGTCCCTCGACGTGCCTCGAGTTTCTGGGGATCGAGCTCGACTCAGAGGAAGGTTGTTTTCGATTACCGAGAGAAAAAGTGTTAAGATTCAGGGCGTCCCTGGAAACGTGTATTGGTGAGTCTAAGGGCAAACTGCATCAATTACAACAATTGGTGGGCCAGCTGAATTTTGCCCTGAGAGTAATGCCGATGGCCCGCCCCTTTTCCCGCTCGATCGCTCAAGCCATGGTCGGCCTGAAGGAGGGTCATCATCGCACGAGGCTGTCGGCAGAGGTTCGCCAGGACATGCGCATTTGGTTGGCATTTCTGGCGGATTTCAATGGTCGAATTGTCTGGAACAAACCGGCGGTATCCTCCGAGGAGCTGGGGCTGTGGACAGATTCGGCTGGGAGCATTGGTTTTGGTGCCATATTCGGCACACAATGGTCGGCTCAAAAATGGCCGTCATGGTGGCATGAGTCTGGGCTGACAAGTAACATTGCCTTTTTGGAACTTTTTCCCATTCTGGTGGCCCTAAAAACTTGGCCCGAGGGATTCAGGGATCACTCTGTGGTTTTCTGGTCTGATAACATGACCGTGGTTGAGTGTATCAATAGCCAGGCAGCACGATGCAAATGGATTCTGAGATTGCTCAAAGAAATTGTGTTATTGTGTATGCAGTTGAATGAGCTATTTAAGGCGAGACATGTGCCGGGGGTAATGAACCAAGCGGCTGATGCGCTTTCTCGTTTTCGTATGCAGGCCTTCTGGGGTTATCTGCCCACAGCGGACCCGGTGGCGGCCCCCTTTCCCGAAGCTCTTTGGTCTCTCGGTGCCCCGAGCTACAAAACCTCGTGGGAGAGAGTTTAGCACCCAGGACGAGGAAGGCGTATGAAGGGGCGTTCCGTTCCTATTGGGCCTTTTTGGGGGCTGCTAGGGGGGAGCTTTGGGGCCAGGAGGAGTCAGTAGAACATTTTTTGCTGTCTTTACATCAGGCAGGCAAATCAGTGGCTACGGCCCAGAGGCATCGGGCCGCCATTTCCTTTATGGCAAGGGCTCATGGAATCCAGGACCCGACTGCGTCTTTCGTTGTGCAAAAAGTGCTACGTGGGTGGCAACGCCTTGAGGGTCGCAGAGTAGATGAAAGGCGCCCGATAGGTCTGAATAGGTTGGCCCTGTTATTTTCTGTACTTCCTGCAACGTGTTCATCCCAGTATGAAACAGTGTTATTCCGAGCCGCTTTTGTGCTAGCATTCCATGGGGCTATACGGGTAAGCGAACTAGTGGCGAAGAACAAGCAGGATGCCATGGGGGGACTGTGCCGAGAGCACGTTCAGGTCAGGGGGGAGACAATGACTGTCTCGTTTGTTAGGTCCAAGACCGATCAGGGTGCGATTGGAGACTGCATAATCATACAAAGGATTCCCGGGTCTCCCATGTGCCCTGTGGTGTGCGTAGAGGAATATTTAGCACAAAGGGTGGCATCATGGGGGGGGACCTTGTTGAGACACGCTGACGCCACCCCACTGATGAGGTTTCAGTTTCAGCGGGTGCTTGCGATGTCGATTTCGGCCGCGGGCTTGAACCCCGGCGAGTTCGGGACCCATTCCTTTCGGATAGGGGCTGCTACAGAGGCTACAGCCAGGGGTCTGAGTGTTGAACAAGTAAAACGTGTGGGGCGTTGGTCCTCGAACTGTTATAAGAGGTATGTGCGGTTGCACATGTTGTGAAGCTGTAATGATGTACTCACGCTTCTTGTTTTTGTTTGGTTTTCAGTTGCGCGAGCCTACGAGGCGGGGCGGACTGTGCAGTCGACCCGACACCGGGGGGCCAGCGGTCAGACATCACCGGCTGTGAAAAAGGAGGTGTGGGTCGTGGGCCACTCATACGTGAGGTGTGCCGCAGACGTATTCAAAGCAGGTGACATGATTTACGTGGCTGGGGAATACGGGTACAGTGTGTCCTTCTACGGAAAGGGCGGGCTCTGTATTGACCAGTTTCAATCATTTTTCGAGGGTTTGTTAGGGCGGACGAGGTCACCGCCGTCTGTAGTCATAGTACATCTTGGGGGCAACGATTTGGTGACCACTGGTAGACGACTTCTTCTTGAGGGGATGCTTTCCACTGTAAGTTGGTTAGCGAGAAGAGTTCCAGGGTGCACAATTGCATGGTCCCATATGATTCCACGGAAAGTGTGGCGGGGGGCTATTTCGGTTTCTGCTCTGAATCATTCAGTAAGGAAAATTAATAATAAAATGAGTAGATTGTTCCGTTCAAGTACACTTCATTCTGTGTCGCATGGTTGTATTAAAGGGGACAGTATGTATTTGGGGGATGGTGTTCATTTGTCCCGGATGGGGAACGAGTTACTCATAGGAAACCTGATAGCTTGGCTAAAGACTTTATGACATGACCTTTAGGCAGGAATGCTGTGGGGGGTCCGGATAGCCGGTCAACTATCCGGCCTGTGGCGGTAAGGTCATGATCGGTGAGCAGTAATTGGAAGATCCCTATGGGTGGGCGTCACCCATTACGGATGGGAGCGCTCGAGGGAGGTGGCCATTGGCCCCTCAACAGGGAGGCGGTCCCTTCTAAGGATGGGCCGCCGAAAAGAAAGGAAAGGCGGTCAAGGCCCCTTCCTGGGTAGGAGGGGCTACAGCCCCCTCCTGGGGAATTTCCCGGGGCCAGGACATCTGTGACGGCAGATGTGGTAAGTTGTGTGGGGTGTGGGAGGGGGTTTACGCTACCTTCTAGACACTTCACACGAGTCCTCGGACGACCTTTAAATGGCGTCGAGTTTATTGGGGCCCCCGTCAAGTCAAGGGAAATTGGTAGATGCACGTGAGGGACACCTCTGTGCGGTCGCCCCTCACAAGTGAGGGGGATATTTCTGGTTTAGGGATCTGACACCGGTTACGACCTTGCCGTTGGCCCTTAAACGTTAGGATGTACAATTTCAAGTTAAATGTTTTGTAGGATGTTAGTTCGGCTGGTGAACCTTTGTATTAGAGAATATGTTAAGGTTAGCCAAACATCGCAGTGTGGAAATGAAATTGTACATAATATGAAACTGTTATTTTAATGTTTTAATTTTGTTTCATATTTTAATAAATACGGCCGGGAGGGTCACTCCCTCCCGTCTTCCAAAAGTTCAGAACCGTTTCCGGTTTCCCATTCCTTGGGGATTGTGTTGAGAGGGGGTGGCGGGTATCTCAGCCATATGGAAAGGGGCGACCATTCGGTCCCCCCGAACGTATGGCGGAGTACCACGATCCCCCCGGGAAGCCATCTTGGGCGGGAGGCGAGGCTCGGCTGGTATGCCCGTAGCGGCGTAGCCGGGGCGCGCCTTTTTCCCGCCCTGGAGTGGGCTGGCCTAGACACTGACGCGGCAGGCCACGCCCTTTGGGGCAGGCAGGGGCGGGTTTACGCCCGCCCTGAAGACGGATAAAAAGAGCAACAAGCCAAGTAAGCATCCTCTTGTTCCTGTGCTCTGAAGCTTCACCTCCTCACTGCACGTGAGCTCGAGACGGAACGAAGAGCCAATTTTGACCCACCCACCAGCCCCTGAGGACAGCAAGTGGTTTGGAATAAAGTTTGATGTGGTAACTCTATTTCTTGCAGGTTGTGATGATTATCGTGATAACTTTGAATATGCAATAAAGAATGGTCAATTTGTAGTATGTTTTGCAAATAAAGTAATTCTGCACTAGTGTTGATCAGAAATCATGCTTTTAATAAATTGTAAGTATTTCTGTCATTTAGTAATTTAGTCATTTAGTAATTTAGTTAGAATTGTCGTATTTATTTTGGTCGGGCGGTAAGGTCATGATCGGTGAGCAGTAATTGGAAGATCCCTATGGGTGGGCGTCACCCATTACGGATGGGAGCGCTCGAGGGAGGTGGCCATTGGCCCCTCAACGGGGAGGCGGTCCCTTCTAAGGATGGGCCGCCGAAAAGAAAGGAAAGGCGGTCAAGGCCCCTTCCTGGGTAGGAGGGGCTACAGCCCCCTCCTGGGGAATTTCCCGGGGCCAGGACATCTGCGACGGCAGATGTGGTAAGTTGTGTGGGGTGTGGGAGGGGGTTTACGCTACCTTCTAGACACTTCACACGAGTCCTCGGACGACCTTTAAATGGCGTCGAGTTTATTGGGGCCCCCGTCAAGTCAAGGGAAATTGGTAGATGCACGTGAGGGACACCTCTGTGCGGTCGCCCCTCACAAGTGAGGGGGATATTTCTGGTTTAGGGATCTGACACCGGTTACGACCTTGCCGTTGGCCCTTAAACGTTAGGATGTACAATTTCAAGTTAAATGTTTTGTAGGATGTTAGTTCGGCTAGGTGAACCTTTGTATTAGAGAATATGTTAAGGTTAGCCAAACATCGCAGTGTGGAAATGAAATTGTACATAATATGAAACTGTTATTTTAATGTTTTAATTTTGTTTCATATTTTAATAAATACGGCCGGGAGGGTCACTCCCTCCCGTCTTCCAAAAGTTCAGAACCGTTTCCGGTTTCCCATTCCTTGGGGATTGTGTTGAGAGGGGGTGGCGGGTATCTCAGCCATATTGATTTGAAATCAGAAATTACCTTGCTTAGTTTCCTAATTCTATTGATTACCAAAATAAACAACTTTCGCTTAATTTCAAAAGCATGATCAATAATTTTCTCTACATTTTTCTTCTTCTTATAAAATGCCACTTTCTGTTGGCCTTTCTTAATATTTTTTAATAAATTAACTATTATCCTGTTGCGGAACATTCGTTTTCGAATGTCCCTAAACTGTTGTTTCCTTCTACTATCATGCACAGAGTTATCTCTTGCTCTACCAGTAACATTTTTGATTGGTCTTTCCTTTCCATTTAAATTGCTTTTCTTTTTCTGGACTGAAACATTTTTGGGAGAAATACTTTTTTTACTACAAATATTTCTTAAGAATGATTTCGTGCTCTTACCCGGAGCTTTCTTGGTGATTTCACAAGTATTTTGGGGAGAGGACTGCTGCAATAATAGATGATCTTGCTGTCTTTGACGTTTTCTAGCCTTTCTAATTCGATTCTTAGTTGGCATTTTTCAAATTTTGAAATGATCTGCAGTTGAATCTGTGGAAAAATATAATAAAAAATTTTATTAACCACTATTACCAAACAGTAAATGAATAACAGTCATCAAAAACTTAACACCCTACTTATTATTTAACATAGCAAATCTTTTGCACCAGCACTGCGTCACAAAAATGACACACAGTGGTACAAAACAGGCATACAACAATCATAAATCTCTCCCTAACATTTTAAATGATTGATTCAGGTTGACGATAAGGTGTGGCCTATCTAAAGGTTTGTTTGGGCCCAGATCTTTGGACTGGGGTGAATGTGTGTCATTGATCCACATTCGGTCTATCACCTGTTTTGTTTGTTTGAGGTGAGGCCAACACATGGTTGCAGATGAGATTTTCACTTGTTGAAGAAAACAAAGGAGATAATACATGTGAAGGCCTACCAATGAAGTAAGTCATGTCCACTTCACTCTTGAACAAAGGGCAGACCTCTTTTGAATCTGTGGTCACACCTAAACTTCATCTGCACAATGTCATTCATAAACTTAGGAAACACTAGTGATGTAATTGAAAAATGTGGAGTTTCTTTTCCTCATTTCAGAATTACATCACCTGTGTTTCCTCATTGACTTAAAATGTCCTTAAGACACATGAAAGCGTTTTTTTAGATTGCCCTTGCACCATTTTTGGGTCATTTTGAAGATGGCTATGTTACTCCCATAATCAAAATCTAAATTTGCCAAGCACAGGTGGGAGCGTATTTACAAGAAACTTGCCCCATGAAGAACGCTTTCCATTTAAAAAGGGAAAAATAACATCATAGACACTCAAATGCCTTATAAATATGGCCCAAACAACCTATGAAGCTCTAGCAGTACATATCCAGAAATGTAATTGATTTCAAAAATTGTTTTTAAACACAATATATAAATCAATTGTATACCTACATTCAGTTGGAAATGACTGTAAATGTCCTTGAGACACATGAAAGCGTTTTTTTGAATGCCCTGGAACCATTTTTGGGACATTTTTAACATGACTATGTAACTCCCATAATCAAAATCTAAATTTGCCAAGCACAGGTGGGAGCGTATTTACAAGAAACTTGCCCCATGAAGAACGCTTTTCATTTAAAAAGGGAAAAATAACATCATAGATACTCAAATGCTTTATAAATATGACCCAAACAACCTATGAAGCTCTAGCAGTACATATCCAGAAATGTAATTGATTTCAAAAAATCGTTTTTAAACACAGCAAATAAATCAATTGTATACCTACATTCAAGAGGAAATGACTAAAAATGTCCTTGAAACACATGAAAGCGTTTTTTTGAATGCCCTTGCACCATTTTTGGGACATTATTAACATGGCTATTTAACTCCCATAATCAAAATCTAAATTTACCAAGCACAGGTGGGAGCCTATTTACAAGAAACTTGCCCCATGAGGAACGCTTTCCATTTAAAAAGGGAAAAATAACATCATAGACACTCAAATGCCTTATAAATATGACCCAAAACAACCTATGAAGCTCTAGCAGTACATATCCAGAAATGTAATTGATTTCAAAAAATCGTTTTTAAACACAGCATTTAAATCAATTGTATACCTACATTCAAGAGGAAATGACTGAAAATGTCCTTGAGACACATGAAAGCGTTTTTTTGAATGCCCTTGCACCATTTTTGGGACATTATTAACATGGCTATGTAACTCCCATAATCAAAATCTAAATTTGCCAACCACAGGTGGGAGCGTATTTACAAGAAACTTGCCCCATGAGGAACGCTTTCCATTTAAAATGGGAAAAATAACATCATAGACACTCAAATGCCTTATAAATATGACCCAAAACAACCTATGAAGCTCTAGCAGTACATATCCAGAAATGTAATTGATTTCAAAAAATCGTTTTTAAACACAGCATATAAATCAATTGTATACCTGCATTCAAGAGGAAATGACTGAAAATGTCCTTGAGACACATGAAAGCGTTTTATTGAATGCCCTTGCACCATTTTGGGACATTATTAACATGGCTATGTAACTCCCATAATCAAAATCTAAATTTGCCAAGCACAGGTGGGAGCGTATTTACAAGAAACTTGCCCCATGAAGAACGCTTTCCATTTAAAAAGGGAAAAATAACATCATAGACACTCAAATGCGTTATAAATATGACCCAAACAACCTATGAAGCTCTAGCAGTACATATCCAGAAATGTAATTGTTTTCAAAAATCGTTTTTAAAAACAACATATCTGTTTCAGCTTACATGAGAGACCATGGAATGGGCTCCATGTACAACAATAACTTGTGTTACTGCATGCCAGAATGCTACACCGAATATGCAATTACAATTTCTCCAAAAAAACAAAATCTATTTGTATATCACTTGAGACAAAGCCACATTTTAAAAACACAGCTTTCTTCATCATTTTCTCCTTAAATCATACTATTCTCTATCTAAATTAAATAAATCTTTTCTCACCTTAGCAAATACTTTTTGAGTTTCAAAACAGTCTCAGAAATACTCCAAATTGTCTTCAGCAGAACAAAGAGGATGCACTCCAGAGGCTGCAGCTATTGAAAGCACACAAATACAGATATTCATTACACATATCTCTCATATTAGCCAATCATAACTCTTCCCTCACTTTTTTCAAATCAAAACCCTTCCCCCCTCTGCCCTCTCTGCCTTTTTTGCTTAGCAACCACCTCCTGAAAGACCTCTCATGTTTGCAAATTCACACAACAATGTTTCAATTGAACTCTGAACTCTCAGTGCACCTGTGTATCCAGTGCAATCTTTCATTAAATGTTTCTTCCTTGACCATTCAAATTACATCTTTCAAAAAACACAACCATGCACCCTAACTTTCTGTTTTCAGAAATGAAAATACACCAATCACTGCTAATGAATCATTAGGACTGGAAATCCACAGTTTTTTTTCTTTACAAACTCCTACTGTTTCAACTGCCCTTTCATTACCACACTTCATCTGACTGCAGCCCAACCTTCTCTCACCATGTTTAATGTCTGGATTGTTGGACATAGTTACATCTACTGGGCTCAAAGGTATGCTGAGAACAGAAATTTACCTAACCTCAATTTACAAGATGTGGAAATTAAGTGGTTGGGCCAAAGAGGATTAAAATGTCACCAATTGATACCATTGGTGAAAACCTTTATGCATTTGCCAAAACCTGACCTGTTAATAGTGCACGGTGGAGGTAATGATTTGGGCACTTTGACTGGGGTAGGTCTGGAAATGCTTTTAAAGGACACCTTTGAGCAATTAATGGCACTTTTTCCTCAAACTGCCTTGGTATATTCCAATATATGCCAAAGACAGAAATGGAGGTGGTCCAACCAATTTTGTCCACAAATTGAGAAAGCGAGGAAGCATGTAAACAAATCTGTTTCAGCTTACATGAGAGACCATGGAATGGGCTCCTTGTACAACAATAACTTGCGTTACTACATGCAAGATATCTACAGAGGAGATGGAGTTCACTTCTCAGATGAGGGCAACAGAATTTTCATTTTGAATTTAAGACTGTGCATTGGTACCTACTTATAAGTACCAAAATGTACCATAAACCCAAAAGCTCTTCTCAGAGCTACCCTACATCTGATCACTCACAATTATTATTTTTCTCTAACTTTTTTCTGTAATTTTCAACAAACTACGCTCAAAGAGCGCTACCCGGTACGCGAACTGGAAGCTAACCGCGCAAAATTTAAAAAACAAATGTTTTTTCCCCGCACATATGGTCCTCCTCAGCCACCCTCAGAAAACCTAGGGGGTCAAAATACTTGTACCGTGCCCCCTTCTACCCATTCTGAACATTATTTGCCCTCCATTTTATATCTTAATTCGACCGAAACACAAAATGGTGTACTCCCGTTACGCTCCTAGTTCGCGAACCGGACCGCTTCCCGGGAAGCAGTCCAAAAAAAAAGGTGGGAGAGTAATTCACAGAAAAACGACTGGAGACACTCTCACCAAATATAGATTAGCTCATACTACATAACAATCCCTTTCATTGTCACAAATTTGATTGAAATTCCATTTAGCCATTAAGCCTGTAGACCTCTCTAAATACCGTGAGGTAAATTACTTCACAAAACACATCTGAAGTGTTGGAATTGACAACCAATGAAAATGTTACTTTCATTTTCTACTGATATTACCTGACATTTGATTGGTTATATACCTGAATATATATAAAGGAAGAGAAGAAAACACAGCCATTTTGACTGCTACTTCTTGTTGTACATCACATTTGAATAGCTACCAAACACTTCAACTTGTTTGTGAAGGTAAGTTGTTATTTTTAAAACTGAAGTATATTGTGCACTATAACTTAATATGGTAGACTTTTTCTGATAGATATATACTATCCCTCTGTAGTAGTTATGGATTTAGATAGACTTCTCTGTTATAGTTATGAATGGAGTTAGGCTTGTCTTGGTTAAATCACATACACTTTTTTATAGTCCTATTTCCACTCTGATACTATACACTGCCAAAAGATAAATTCACTGATAAAAACTGCCTATCTAAAATTAATCCCAACAGTGCCCTATCTCTACTAATATATATTTTTTAATCCAAATTTCAGGCAAAATGGAAGGCGAGCAGCAAGTTCAATTTACAATTGTACTGGAAGAGAGCAGCCAAGGAAAAATGGATGATTTTATGGATCAAAGTAGAGACCAGGAACTACTACAATGTGTTGAAGCAGTGGATAACCTGCTTAAAAATGAGGACATGTTACACCCTATATTCAATTTTGAAATTTCTGACAATGAAATGTTAGAAAGTTTAATGAATTATGAAACACAATCAAAATAAAAAAATACTTTAAAAATAAAGAAAACAAAAAAAAAACAACAAAAACAACAAACAATTAACATACAGTATTAGAAAAGTCTATCATTCTTTTATCCTTATAGTACGCTGCCCAGAACGCTTTCCGGTTCGCGTACTAGGCGCTCACCACGCAAAAAAAAAAATTTTTTTTTTGCCCTGCTGGGACCTTTTAAAACCTCCACATAAAACCTAGGGGGTCAACGAGGGTCTACTATGCCCCCTTATGGTAATTTCCCCCTTTGTTTTGGCCTCCTCTTGTCTCTCGATCCTACCGAGAGACAAGATGGCGGCCACTCCGGACTGTTTAGAATGTTGACAGACACCGGAAAGCCAATCAGCTTCGCATCGCAAAGTTCCGTTACGCGAAAAGTACGCGAACCGGATGGCTACCCGGAGCGCTGTTACAGATATATATCTTACTTTGAACGTTAATTTCTCAAAATCCACTGGAGCACATATATTGAGACCTAGCAAAGGCACATCGGGCTAACAGTCCCTACAATTTTGCCAAGTTTCGTGCAAATCCATTCAGCCGTTCGAGCTAAAAGTGAGGCCAACCGCCCTATGGAAATTAACATGGGAAAAACGTGTTTTGGGACCCCCCTTTTTTTTCGGCCCCCCCTTGCTGAACACCCCCCAAATTTTCAGGGGCTGCTCAGAAACAAAATGTGCCATTTTCCTGAAAATTTCAGCCAATTCCGTCCACAAACGCCAAAGTTATTAGACATAGAATTTTCAGAAATCCCATAGGGAAAAAATCCTAACTATATATACCTACTGGCGACCGCCAGTAGGTTATATATATATATATATATATATATCACACAGAAGAGACCAGACTTGGGAGGCCTCGCACTTGGTAGGACTCTTTACTCCAATGAGGCAACAAAGCTCGAACACTGTAAGGCACAAATGTTTATCTTGCCGGTGAGTTTCTCCTTACGCGTTTCGGGCGTCCCTGCGCCCTTGATCACAGGACTCTGTCAAAGTGGAGGGCAGAATGCCGTTCCTCCAGCTAATCAGTTTTCTACCCCGCCCAGGGGCGTGGCTGCAGTTTGCATGCTGGTAGTTGGAGTTCTACTGGTAGTATAGTACTTACATCAAACGGCTGCTTGCTCCACAGTAAATTAGTACATTCACCTTGGTAGGTATTTGTTGATTATACAGTTGTGGCAATGTTCATAATCCCGGAGGCAAGAGGGAACCAGCCAAGCTCCATGCTGCGCTGTAAGGTGAGGCGCTGGACACCGCTGTATGCGCGGGGGGGCCTCCCGCGACCCTGGTAGGCCGCCATTAATATCACACAGAAGAGACCAGACTTGGGAGGCCTCGCACTTGGTAGGACTCTTTACTCCAATGAGGCAACAAAGCTCGAACACTGTAAGGCACAAATGTTTATCTTGCCGGTGAGTTTCTCCTTACGCGTTTCGGGCGTCCCTGCGCCCTTGATCACAGGACTCTGGCAAAGTGGAGGGCAGAATGCCGTTCCTCCAGCTAATCAGTTTTCTACCCCGCCCAGGGGCGTGGCTGCAGTTTGCATGCTGGTAGTTGGAGTTCTACTAGTAGTATAGTACTTACATCAAACGGCTGCTTGCTCCACAGTAAATTAGTACATTCACCTTGGTAGGTATTTGTTGATTATGCAGTTGTGGCAATGTTCATAATCCCGGAGGCAAGAGGGAACCAGCCAAGCTCCATGCTGCGCTGTAAGGTGACGCGCTGGACACCGCTGTATGCGCGGGGGGGCCTCCCGCGACCCTGGTAGGCCGCCATTAATATCACACAGAAGAGACTAGACTTGGGAGGCCTCGCACTTGGTAGGACTCTTTACTCCAATGAGGCAACAAAGCTCGAACACTGTAAGGCACAAATGTTTATCTTGCCGTTGAGTTTCTCCTTACGCGTTTCGGGCGTCCCTGCGCCCTTGATCACAGGACTCTGGCAAAGTGGAGGGCAGAATGCCGTTCCTCCAGCCAGCTAATCAGTTTTCTACCCCGCCCAGGGGGGTGGCTGCAGTTTGCATGCTGGTAGTTGGAGTTCTACTGGTAGTATAGTACTTACATCAAACGGCTGCTTGCTCCACAGTAAATTAGTACATTCACCTTGGTAGGTATTTGTTGATTATGCAGTTGTGGCAATGTTCATAATCCCGGAGGCAAGAGGGAACCAGCCAAGCTCCATGCTGCGCTGTAAGGTGAGGCGCTGGACACCGCTGTATGCGCGGGGGGGCCTCCCGCGACCCTGGTAGGCCGCCATTAATATCACACAGAAGAGACCAGACTTGGGAGGCCTCGCACTTGGTAGGACTCTTTACTCCAATGAGGCAACAAAGCTCGAACGCTGTAAGGCACAAATGTTTATCTTGCCGGTGAGTTTCTCCTTACGCGTTTCGGGCGTCCCTGCCCCCTTGATCACAGGACTCTGGCAAAGTGGAGGGTAGAATGCCGTTCCTCCAGCTAATCAGTTTTCTACCCCGCCCAGGGGCGTGGCTGCAGTTTGCATGCTGGTAGTTGGAGTTCTAGATCAAGGGCACAGGGACGCCCGAAACGCGTAAGGAGAAACTCACCGGCAAGATAAACATTTGTGCCTTACAGTGTTTGAGCTTTGTTGCCTCATTGGAGTAAAGAGTCCTACCAAGTGCGTGGCCTCCCAAGTCTGGTCTCTTCTTTGTGATATATATATATATATATATATATATATATATATATATATATATATATATATATATATTACCTACTGGTGGTCGCCAGTAGGTAGTTATAGTTAGAATTGGCTACCATAGGAAATCCGCAACATTCTATTGGGAATAACTGTGGCGCCGGTAGAGGAATTTGCGTGTAATTTTTTTAACTTTATGCCAGCTCCTCTGTGCTCCTTCCCAGGAAGTTTCAGGGGGATTCGTGAAGTGGGGGCTGAGAAAAAGGGGGGTCCCAAAACGTGTTTTCCCCATGTTAATTTCCATAGGACGGTCTGACAAGTCTACAGCCCGAACCACTTAACGGAATTACGCCAAACTTTGCAAAATTGTACGGTCTGGTACGCAGATGTGCCTTTGCTATATTTGCTGAAAATTGCTCTAGTGTTTTTTTGAAAAACATCACTTCACAAACACATATATATCTATATGCGCGCTTCGAGCGCTTACAGCTACGCGTACCGGGGAGCGCACCCGGCGCGCTACGGGAGTGCGCGAGCGGAAAGCTGATTGGCTGTCGGGTGTCTGTCAACATTCTAAACAGTCTGGAGAGTCCGCCATCTTGTGTCTCGGTAGAATCGAGACACAAGAGGTGAAAAAGAAAGGGGGAAATAATTAAAAGGGGACAGAGTAGACACCCCCTGACCCAATAGGTTTTCCGAGGGGGGCCTAGAAGGATTCTTAAGGGCAATTAAAATCTTTGCGGGGTAAGCGCTTGGTGCGTTCCCGGGTATGCTCTCTGGTACGTGCACCCTGAGCGCACCATGGGGAAAAACATTGAAAGAAAATAGTTTTTAATAATAATTTGAATTGCTTAGAGGTAGTGTAGCTCTAAAAAGAGCTGTTGTGTTATGTGGGTGATTTCAGTACCTATAAATAGGTACTGATGCAGAGTCTAAAATTGAAGAGCAAAACTCTGTTTTCTTATTTTGAGAAATATATATTGTTTCCTTTGTAGATATCTTGCATGTTGTAATGCAAGTTATTGTGGTATATTCAAATCAAACCATAGTCTCTCAGGAAAGCAGAAACAGATCCTTTTGGGACCTCCTGAGAAGGTCTAGGGGGTGAGGGGCACTCTACCCTCCTCCCTTTTCAAGTTTTGAAGTATTACATTTCACTCTTTTTGGGAGAAGGGAAGTAAATGATGCACTCTATACTATAAGTCTCACTTTATACCACAATCATTTCGCTACTATCTCATAAATTACAAATAGAATATTAAACAATGTCTCAAACAATTTATAATTTCTAAATATAAATGTATTCTTCAGAATTTTCATAATTTAAAAGAACTTCTAACATTAACTGATCAGGAATCTCCTCATCAGAAGTCTCCATACATGAGTCCTGGAACTCAATATAGTCCAAATATTCGATTAATTCAGCATCCAAAGTCTCATCATTTAAATCCCCCATTCCATCTCCTCTCAAAAAAAGGTCTTCTTCATGGATAGTGTTATCAACAGGATCATTCAATACCTCAATAAAACTCGCCTCAACAAAAGTCGCAGAAATTTCAAAATTAATATCAACGGTGTCCTCATTCAGATCCATATTCTTTTCAAATTTCCTGCTGTAAAGTGCAGAATCACTTTATAGATAATATAAAACTAGCTTTATCAAGTATTAAATTCCCCTTACAAATTAACAACTCCCCTTTTAGAAAGCAGTAGAATAGTCAGTACTGTATAAATTTCACACCAGAAATAGAACACCAAAAATTCCTCACAAATGTACCTCAAGGAGTACTATCACAAAATGGCTGTGTTTCCCTCTCATTTTTCATGTATATTCATGTAGAAAACCAATGAAACTTCATCACACACAAATTCAAAACCAAAGAAACATTTTAATTGTTTCTAAATTTCAAAAGCTAATTGGCTCTTGGGTGTCTGTAAACATTCTAAATGATCTGCATAGTCCCCCATCTTGTGACTCTGAAGAACAGAGACACAAGAGGTGAAAAATAAAAGTGGAAAATGTTGATAGGGGGCAGGGTAGAGACACCCTGCCCCCTTATGTTTTATCAGGGGGGCCTAGGTTGACTCCGAAGAGCAAAAAAAATTTTTAGTTTTTAAAAAAACATTTTGCGGAGTAAGCTCAGGGTGTGCCCACATGGGCGCTTACCGATACGCATACCCTGAGCGCACCACGGGGAAAAACAGTGTAATAAATTAGAGTGAAAAAAATTATTTAGAGTGCTTAGAGTGCTGGTCCCTTACTCCGGTTCCCTCACTACCCTTCATTCTCTATCCTTTATTCCCCTTTCCCTTACTTTCACCCCCAGTCACCTTCTCTTAGTACCTCTGCTTCAGTCCTGTTCCCCTCTGTTCCCTTTCTTCGCTCCCTCATTCTTTGCCTTTCTCTCACTCACCTTACTCCGCTTCACTCACTCCTTCTGTCACTCCCTCTGTCCTGTCACATCCTCATACTCCTTCCCTCACTCCCTCTGTCTTAGCCTCACTCCCTCTGTCCCCTCACTCTCTCAGTCCCCTTTCCTCATGCTCACTCCCTTTAACTCTCCCACACTCCCTTACTTACGTTTCTTTGCTCCCTCACTCAGTCCCCTTCTGTCACTCTTTCCTTTATTCCCTCTGTCTCCTCACTCTCTCAGTGCCCTAGTCTTATTCTCACTTGCCTTTATCCACCCTCTATCACCCCTCTTTACTGATCCTCACTGCCGTTCTGTCACCCTCCCTCACGCCTGTTCCCTTACTCTGGTTCCCTCACTACCCTTCATTCTCTATCCTTTATTCCCCTTTCCCTTACTTTCATCCCCCAGTCACCTTCTCTTAGTACCTCTGCTTCAGTCCTGTTCCCCTCTGTTCTCTTTCTTTGCTCCCTCTCTCATTGGCCTTCTCTCACTCACCTTACTCCACTTCACTCACTCCTTCTCTTACTCCGTCTGTCCTTTCACATCCTCACTCCCCTTCCCTCACTCTCTGTCTCTTAGCCTCACTCCCTCCATCCCCTCATTCTCTCAGCCCCCTTTCCTCATGCTCACTCCCTTTAACTCTCCCACACTCCCTTACTCACCTTTCTTTGGTTCCTCTCTCAGTCTCCTTCTCTAACTCTTTCCTTCACTCCCTCTGTTTCCTCACTCTCTCACTCCCCTAGTCTCACTATCACTTGCCTTTATTCACCCTCTATCACACCTCTTTACTCATCCTCACTGCCATTCTCTCACCCTCCCTCACTCCTCTTCCCTTACTCCGGTTCCCTCACTACCCCTCATTCTCCATCCTTCATTCCCCTTCCCCTTACTTTTATCCCCCAGTCACCTTCTATTGGTACCTCTGCTTCAGTCCTGTTCCCCTATGTTCACTTCCTTCGCTCCCTCACTCATTGCCCTTCCCTCACTCACCTTACTCTACTTCACGCACTCCATCTCTCATTCCCTCTGTCTACTCACATCCTCACTCCCCTTTCCTCACTCCCTCTCTCTTAGCCTCACTCCCTCTGTCCCCTCACTGTCACTTCCTTTCAATTACCCTCACTCATCTTCAAACACTGACTGTCATCAACTCACTCTCAATCAGTCCAGCTTCCTTCTCCCTCACTCCCCTTGCCTTACTCTCAGTCCCATTACTTTATCTTCTGTCACCCTCTTTCTCTCAATATCAATCCCCTTTTTTCACCTTAACTCCTTTCTTTCTGTCACTCCCTGTCACTCTCCTTTGTTCTCTCCACTTCAACTCACTCTTGTTTACAACTCACCTTCTCTCACTCGTCTTCTGTCACTTGATCCCTCTATCACTTACTCCCCTTCATTCACTCATTTTATTCATTCATTTATTCAGTACATATTCTGTACAAAAGAATAGTACAATATATAAAGGATACAGCTCTCTTTTGAGAATTGGAGGTAGTTCTGAAAATAACTTTTTTTGAAAATATTTTTTTAATACTTTTTTATAGCGATTTTATATTTTTTTGTATTTTTTCAGGGGAAAACAAAACCAGGGATTCCAAAACTGCTCAACAGGAGCAAAAAAAAGGGGAAAAATTAGGGACGGGGAGGGCAGCGGTGTTCCTCTCTCTTGGTAGCAATGAGTTCAACGCTGTGCTCCCCATAATGGAGCAGTTCATCACAGTTCACGCATAGAAATTGTATGCCTGCAAACACCGGCTGCACGTTAGGGATCATTCTTCGACGTGGTGTTCCCGAAACTGTTGCTCCACCAGTGGAGGTGCTGCCGCCATCTCTTGCTGTATTCCGTGCCAGGTCCCTGACACTCTCCCTGGCAAAGTTATTTGGGTGTCTTCTCTGGACATGCCTAATTAAAGTGGCATTTCCAAAGCTATATTTCCTATTAGGATTGCCTCTGGATAAAGTAGTGCCACATATCTTGCAGGTTAGCTTAGCAGCATTAACCTTTTTTTTTCCTTCAGGGATGAAAAAAACTTCCAAATGAAGTGGTCTTTTATTTTTTGCTGAGGAGGGTCCTCAGGCAAAAAAGCATCAGAATCACTGCTGGATGACTCCCTTGCAGCCATTGCTGTAGATCAGAAAACTTTGAGAAGCAGATAATGCACAAAACACCTCTTGCTCTCTCCAAGTACAAAGCAATAGTGAGAGAAATGGGTGGGGTGCTCAATATTTGGGAAAAAAAATATTCTGAACAAAAGAAAAGTGTTATTTTAAGGTCACATGGCTTGACGCGCTTACGCTACGCGCCCCGGAGGGCTTCCGGGGCGCTTACGTGGCACGTACGTGGGCGCTTTCTGGAGCGCTTCTGGGGCGCGTTATGCGGCACGTACGTGGGCGCTTCCTGGAGCGCTTCCGGGGGCGCTTGCGCGGCGCGTACCAGTGACGTTTTGCTCGTTTTTCGGGAATGCGTTTAAAGTTCAAATACGGTTCTTACATATTATAAATAGTACTTTTATATATTATTTTTTTTTCTAATACATAAATTATTCTTTTTTTCGATCGCGATAGGGCGCTTTCCCTGCGTGTACCGGTACATGCGCTGGTACGCGTACCGTGAGCGCACTGGTGCACAAATAATAAAAAAAACATATATATGAAAAACATGTAAAAATTAGGTTCTTACAAATATAGAATTAGGAAATAATTAGAAAAAAATAAAAAAATAATAGGTATAATAATTACCTATCATTAAAAAACAATATTTCACTTTAAAATTGCAGTTTTCAAATTCGTTAAAGTTACGAATTTGCTGTTTAAAAAACTTGCAAATTCACTAAAAAACCATAGGTTTCACACACAGTAAAGTTAGGAATTAGCTTTTCAAAAAACCTTTGAAAGTCACAGAAAAAAACCATAGGTTTCACACATGTTATAGTTAGGAATTAGCTTTTAAAAAACCATAGAAATTCCCAGAAAAAAAACCATAGGTTTCACAATCATTATAGTTAGGAATTAGCATTTAAAAACCTTTGAAATTCACTGAAAAAACCATAGGTTTCACACTCGTTATAGTTAGGAAATAGCATTTAAAAAACCTTTGAAATTCACTGAAAAAACCATAGGTTTCACACCAGTTATAGTTAGATGAACATTTTACTCACACAAAACCAATGAAATTCCCACGTTATAGTTAGTTGGACTCACTATAACTCGCCCGCCCGCAATCCACTGCTAAAGATATCACATATTACATCATTCATGACATGGTCAGTGACATCACTGATGACATCACTGATGACATCTCAAATGACAACTAGTTATAGTTAGGACCTAGCTACCATAGGAAATCCGCAATATTCTATTGGGAATATCTTTGGCGCCGGTTGAGGAATTTGTGTGTAATTTTCGAAAATGTTGGCCAGCTCTGCTCCGCTCCTTCCCTGAAAATTTCAGGTGGATTCGTGAAGTGGGGGCTGAGAAAAAAGGGGGGTCCTGAAACGTGTTTTCCCCATGTTAATTTCCATAGGACGGTCTGACAAGTGTACAGCCCGAACCGCTGAACGGAATTACACCAAACTTGGTAAAAAAAAGTAGGGACTGGTACGCAGATGTGCCTTTGCTATGTTTGGTGAAAATTGCTCAAGTGGTTTTTATGAAAATTAACTTCAAAAACACATATATATCTATAGGCGCGCTCCGAGCGCTCACTGGTACGCGTACCGGGAAGCGCACTCGGCCCGCTACTTGAGTGCGCGAGCGGAAAGCTAATTGGCTGTTGGATGTCTGTCAACATTCTAAACAGTCTGGAGAGTCAGCCATCTTGTGTCTCGGTAAGATTGAGACACCTGAGGTGAAAATAAAAAGTGGGAAATGATTAAAAGGGGGCAGGGTAGACACCCTCTGACCCCCTAGGCTTTCTGAGGGGGGCCTAGAAGGAACCTGAAGTGCAAATAAACATTTTTGGGGGGGGGAAATAATCGCGGGGTAAGCGCTGGGTGCGTTCCCATGTACGCTCTCCGGTACGCGCACCCTGAGCGCACCACAGGGTAAAACAGTGAAAGAAAATAGTGTTAAATAAGAATTTGGATTGCTTTGAGGTAGGGTAGCTCTAAAAAGAGCTGTTGTGTTACGTGGGTGACTTTGTTCTCCTCATCTGAGAAATGTACATTGTCTCCTCTGTAGATATCTTGCATGTTGTAATGCAAGTTATTGTGGTATACTCAACTCATACCATAGTCTTTCAGGAAAGCAGAAACAGATCCTTTTGGGACCTCCAGAGAAGGTATAGGGGGTGAGGGGCACTCTACCCCGCTCTCTTTTCAAGTTTTGAAGTATTACATTTCATTCTCTTCTGAAACTACACAAAATGGCGGCGATAGGATGCATCAGAGACAGCCAGTGAGAGAAAGGAGTCAGGAGTTGAAGAAGAGATGTCAAATATACATTGGTAAAAATGCAGTGGGAGAAGGACAGTAAATATGAGTAAACTTGCTATGTAACATAAACATTTTGCACTCTATACTATAAGTATTACATTATACTTCAATCACTTTGCTTTTACCTCATAAATTACAAATAAAAATGAATAATATGTCAACTAATTTTTAATTTGTAATTAATAATTTATTTTTCAGATTTCTCATAATTTAATAGAACTTGTAGCATGTCCTCATCTGGTATTTCATCTTCATTTATAAATGTAATCTCCTCATGAAAATTGTTCATTGATGTTTGTTGGCATTCTATTTCATGCAAACATTCAATTAATTCTTCATCTAGAGATTGATTTAAAAAATCTTTTAAGTCATCTTCTCCTTGGGAAAAAATGTCCATGATATATGGGCCGGGATGCCCGCCACCCCTCCCAACACCAATTCCCCATGGGAGGAGACAGACGCAGATTGAACTTTTGGAAGGCGGGGGGGCCTCCCAACCCCCCCGGCCGTATTTATTAAAATATGAAACAAAATTTAAAACTTTAAATCAAAAACGTTTCATGAATCATGTACAAATTCAACTTCAATTACATCTTGATGAAGACAGGTGTTTCAGGCTAACCTTAAAACATCTCTAATACAAAAGGTTTCCTAGCCGAGTCTAGCATCCTGATAAATGGATTACATTTGAATTTGTACAACCTAACATTAAGGGCCAACGGCAAGGTCTTAACCGGTATCAGATCCCTATTACCAACTTCCCGCCCTCACGGTGTGAGTGGCGCATGCGCAGAGGACTTTACCCTCGCCGCCAATTGTAACTTCCCTTGTCGTGGGGGCACCCTTTCACTCGACGCCATCTTAAGGTCGTCTGAGTTCGTGTGCGAGGTATCCGTAAGGACAGCGTGGACTCCTCCCCTTCCCCACACTCTCTTCCGCCGGAGCGGATATCCGGCCCCCGGGAAATTCTACGAGGGGCATAGAGCCATCTCCCCCTGGGAGGGGCCTATGGCCATCTCCCCCTGGGCGACCCATCCGTAGTGGGTGCCGCCCCCCGTGGGAGGGGCCTATGGCCGCCTCCCCCGGGGGCTCCCATCCATAATGGGTGGCGCCCCCCCTAGGGACCTTGAAATCACTGCTCACCGATCATGACCTTACCGCCACAGGCCAGATAGTTGACCGACTATCTGGCCCCCCCACACCTCCTATAGGTCATGTCTCCTTAAGCCCACTAGCCAAGCTACGATGTCTCCTATCAGTAAGTCATTACCCGTCCTGGACAGGTCCACCCCATCATTTGAATAACAGTGATCGCCCCTGATACACCCATGAGAAATGCTTTGGAGATGAACAGAGCAAAACAGTTTCTCAATTTTATTGTTGACCCTCTTTACCGAGTGGTTAAACGCTGTCATTGACAAACCTCCCTGCCATATCTTCCTGGGAATCATGTGGGAGAAGGCAATTGTACATCCCGGGAGCCTTTTGGCTAACCAGCTAACTACAGACAGTATGTGCTCAACTAACACCCGTCTTCCCAGTTTCACCAAGTCATTGCCCCCTACGTGCACTATAACTACAGATTGCGGTGACCTGTGCCGCCCTAATAGTTCTTCCACAAAGCTTTGCAATCGGTCAATACAGAGGCCGCCCTTCCCATGGAAGGTCACTCTGAACCCATATTCCTCAGATGTGTGAATCGCATCACCTGCCTTGAATATGTCCCCGGCACGCCTCACGTATGAGTGGCCCACGGCCCAGACCACTTGATCTCCATTCCGTGATCCTTTCCAGCTGGTCAGCTGATGCTGGGCCGATCCCAATTTCCGCCCCGCGTCACAGGCTCGCGAAACTGTAATCCAAACAAAAGACAACAAGCGTGAGTGCATTTTATCAGTCTTTTACAACATGTGCAGTCGCACATATCTCTTAAAGCAATTCGAGGACCAACGGCCTAATTGTTTCACCTCGTGTGCCTGCAGACCCCGAGCCGTAGCTTCTGTAGAGGCCCCTATTCTAAACGAATGGGTCCCAAAATCGCACGGGTTCCAGCCCGCCGCTGCAATCGTAATTGCCAGCACCCTCTGAAATTAAAATCTTGTCAATGGGGTGCCGTCCATATGTCTAAGCAGGGCCCCCCCATGTTGTCGACCTTTGTTTCAGGTAGGCCTCCACATGCCTCACTGGACAACCGGGATTCCCCTGAGCGCGCTGCAACACCACACTATTCCCCAGGGCCTCCTGGTCCGTTTTCGACCTGGCTATCGAGATCAGCAGAGAATCCCCTCTTACTTGGATGTGATCCCTGCGTAGACCTCCTTCCACATCTTTCTTATTCCCTGCCACAAGTTCACTCACCCGCAGGGCCCCATAGAATGCCAATGTGAAAGCTGCTTGGAATAGTATTACCTCGCTGGGCGAGGAGCATGTCTTGTCCAGTTTCGCCAGTAAGGTGGTCAATTTATCAAACCCAATCAGGTGCCTGTTATCCTGCCTGCGACCCTCCAGGCGCCGTCAGCGGCGGAGCGCCTTCCTGACTAAGAAGGAGTTCGTCGGGGCCCTTATCCCGTGGAGCTGTGCCATAACTGATATGGCGGCCTTATACCTATTGGCGGTTGTCGCCGACCGGCCTTCTTTATGAAGTGCTACCAGAAAGTGGAGCAAGGACTCCTCCCGCCCCCATCCATGTTCCCCTACCGGCCCCAGAAAGGCGCAGTATGAACGGAACACCCCTTCATACGCTCTCCTCGTCCTGGGCGCTAAACTGGCTGCCACGAGGTTTTGTAGTCCGGGGCACCGATCTGCCACAGTGCTTCGGGGAAAGGTGCCGCCACTAGCTCCGCTGAGGGTAGACAATCCCTGAAAGCCTGCATTTTGGAACGAGAGAGTGCGTCAGCTGCATTATTTAGTACACCCGGCACATGTTTTGCCCTGAACTGTATGTTCAATCTCATGCATCGCAACACAATCTCTTTCAACAGTCTTAAGATCCATTTGCAGCGTGCTGCCTGCTGGTTAATGCACTCAACCACTGTCATGTTATCTGACCAAAACACCACCGAGCGGTCCCTAAAGTCTTACGGCCATGCCACCAGAGCCACCCAGATGGGGAATAGTTCCGGAAACTCACTCTTGTTTACAACTCACCTTCTCTCACTCGTCTTCTGTCACTTGATCCCTCTATCACTTTCTCCCCTTCATTCACTCATTTTATTCATTCATTTATTCAGTACATATTCTGTACAAAAGAATAGTACAATATATAAAGAATACAGCTCTCTTTTGAGAATTGGAGGTAGTTCTGAAAAGAACTTTTTTTGAAAATATTTTTTTAATACTTTTTTATAGCGATTTTATATTTTTTTGTATTTTTTTCAGGGGAAAACAAAACCAGGGATTCCAAAACTGCTCAACAGGAGCAAAAAAAAGGTGAAAAATTAGGGACGGGGAGGGCAGCGGTGTTCCTCTCTCTTGGTAGCAATGAGTTCAACGCTCTGCTCCCCATAATGGAGCAGTTCATCACAGTTCACGCATAGAAATTTTATGCCTGCAAACACCGGCTGCACGTTAGGGATCATTCTTCCACGTGGTGTTCCCGAAGCTGTTGCTCCACCAGTGAAGGTGCTGCCGCCATCTCTTGCTGTATTCCGTGCCAGGTCCCTGACACTCTCCCTGGCAAAGTTATTTGGGTGTCTTCTCTGGACATGCCTAATTAAAGTGGCATTTCCAAAGCTATATTTCCTATTAGGATTGCCTCTGGATAAAGTAGTGCCACATATCTTGCAGGTTAGCTTAGCAGCATTAACCTTTTTTTTTTCCTTCAGGGATGAAAAATACTTCCAAATGAAGTGGTCTTTTATTTTTTGCTGAGGAGGGTCCTCAGGCAAAAAAACATCAGAATCACTGCTGGATGACTCCCTTGCAGCCATTGCTGTAGATCAGAAAACTTTGAGAAGCAGATAATGCACAGAACACCTCTTGCTCTCTCCAAGTACAAAGCAATAGTGAGAGAAATGGGTGGGGTTCTCAATATTTGGGAAAAAAAATGTTCTGAACCAAAGAAAAGTGTTATTTTAAGGTCACATGGCTTGACACGCTTACGCTACGCGCCCCGGAGCGCTTCCGGGGCGCTTACGTGGCACGTACGTGGGCGCTTTCTGGAGCGCTTCTGGGGCGCGTTATGCTGCACGTACGTGGGCGCTTCCTGGAGCGCTTCCGGGGGCGCTTACGCGGCGCGTACCAGTGACGTTTTGCTCGTTTTTCGGGAATGCGTTTAAAGTTCAAATACGGTTCTTACATGTTATAAATAGTACTTTTATATATTATTTTTTTTTCTAATATATACATTATTATTTTTTTCGATCGCGATAGGGCGCTTTCGCTGCGTGTACCGGTACGTGCGCCGGTACGCGTACCGTGAGCGCACTGGTGCACAAATATTTAAAAAAACATATATATGAAAAACATGTAATAATTAGTTTCTTACAAATATAGAAATAGGAAATAATTAGAAAAAAATAAAAAAATAATAGGTATAATAATTACCTATCATTAAAAAACAATATTTCACTTTAAAATTGCAGTTTTCAAATTCGTTAAAGTTACGAATTTGCTTTTTAAAAAACTTGCAAATTCACCAAAAAACCATAGGTTTCACACATGGTAAAGTTAGGAATCAGCTTTTCAAAAAACCTTTGAAATTCACAGAAAAAAAACATAGGTTTCACACATGTTATAGTTAGGAATTAGCTTTTAAAAAACCATAGAAATTCCAAGAAAAAAACCATAGGTTTCACAATCATTATAGTTAGGAATTAGCATTTAAAAACCTTTGAAATTCACTGAAAAAACCATAGGTTTCACACTCGTTATAGTTAGGAAATAGCATTTAAAAAACCTTTGAAATTCACTGAAAAAACCATAGGTTTCACACCAGTTATAGTTAGCTGAACATTTTACTCACACAAAACCAATGAAATTCCCACGTTATAGTTAGTTGGACTCATTATAACTCGCGCGCCCGCAATCCACTGCTAAAGATATCACATATTACATCATTCATGACATGGTCAGTGACATCACTGATGACATCACTGATGACATCTCAAATGACAACTAGTTATAGTTAGGACCTAGCTACCATATGAAATCCGCAACATTCTATTGGGAATATCTTTGGGGCCGGTTGAGGAATTTGTGTGTAATTTTCCAAAATTTTGGCCAGCTCTGCTCCGCTCCTTCCCTGAAAATTTCAGGTGGATTCGTGAAGTGGGGGCTGAGAAAAAAGGGGGGTCCTAAAACGTGTTTTCCCCATGTTAATTTCCATAGGACGGTCTGACAAGTGTACAGCCCGAACCGCTGAACGGAATTACACCAAACTTGGTAAAAAAGGTAGGGACTGGTACGCAGATGTGCCTTTGCTATGTTTGGTGAAAATTGCTCAAGTGGTTTTTATGAAAATTAACTTCAAAAACACATATATATCTATAGGCGCGCTCCGAGCGCTCACTGGTACGCGTACCGGGAAGCGCACTCGGCCCGCTACTGGAGTGCGCGAGCGGAAGGCTAATTGGCTGTTGGATGCCTGTCAACATTCTAAACAGTCTGGAGAGTCAGCCATCTTGTGTCTCGGTAAAATTGAGACACCTGAGGTGAAAATAAAAAGTGGGAAATGATTAAAAGGGGGCAGGGTAGACACCCTCTGACCCCCTAGGCTTTCTGAGGGGGGCCTAGAAGGAACCTGAAGTGCAAATAAACATTTTTTTGGGGGGAAATAATCGCGGGGTAAGCACTGGGTGCGTTCCCATGTACGCTCTCCGGTACGCGCACCCTGAGCGCACCACAGGGTAAAACAGTGAAAGAAAATAGTTTTAAATAAGAATTTGGATTGCTTAGAGGTAGGGTAGCTCTAAAAAGAGTTGTTGTGTTATGTGGGTGACTTTGTTCTCCTCATCTGAGAAATGTACATTGTCTCCTCTGTAGATATCTTGCATGTTGTAATGCAAGTTATTGTGGTATACTCAACTCATACCATAGTCTTTCAGGAAAGCAGAAACAGATCCTTTTGGGACCTCCAGAGAAGGTCTAGGGGGTGAGGGGCACTCTACCCCGCTCTCTTTTCAAGTTTTGAAGTATTACATTTCATTCTCTTCTGAAACTACACAAAATGGCGGCGATAGGATGCATCAGAGACAGCCAGTGAGAGAAAGGAGTCAGGAGTTGAAGAAGAGATGTCAAATATACATTGGTAAAAATGCAGTGGGAGAAGGGCAGTAAATATGAGTAAACTTGCTATGTAACATAAACATTTTGCACTCTATACTATAAGTATTACATTATACTACAATCACTTTGCTTTTACCTCATAAATTGCAAATAAAAATGAATAATATGTCAACTAATTTTTAATTTGTAATTAATAATTTATTTTTCAGATTTCTCATAATTTAATAGAACTTGTAGCATGTCCTCATCTGGTATTTCATCTTCATTCATAAATGTAATCTCCTCATGAAAATTGTTAATTGATGTTTGTTGGCATTCTATTTCATGCAAACATTCAATTAATTCTTCATCTAGAGATTGATTTAAAAAATCTTTTAAGTCATCTTCTCCTTGGGAAAAAATGTCCATGATATATGGGCCGGGATGCCCGCCACCCCTCCCAACACCAATTCCCCATGGGAGGAGACAGACGCAGATTGAACTTTTGGAAGGCGGGGGGGCAAAATTTAAAACTTTAAATCAAAAACGTTTCATGAATCATGTACAAATTCAACTTCAATTACATCTTGATGAAGACAGGTGTTTCAGGCTAACCTTAACACATCTCTAATACAAAAGGTTTCCTAGCCGAGTCTAGCATCCTGATAAATGGATTACATTTGAATTTGTACAACCTAACATTAAGGGCCAACGGCAAGGTCTTAACCGGTGTCAGATCCCTATTACCAACTTCCCGCCCTCACGGTGTGAGTGGCGCATGCGCAGAGGACTTTACCCTCGCCGCCAATTGTAACTTCCCTTGTCGTGGGGGCACCCTTTCACTCGATGCCATCTTAAGGTCGTCTGAGTTTGTGTGCGAGGTATCCGTAAGGACAGCGTGGATTCCCCCCCTTCCCCACACTCTCTTCCGCCGGAGCGGATATCCGGCCCCCGGGAAATTCTAGGAGGGGCATATAGCCATCTCCCCCTGGGAGGGGCCTATGGCCATCTCCCCCTGGGCGACCCATCCGTAGTGGGTGCCGCCCCCCGTGGGAGGGGCCAATGGCCGCCTCCCCCGGGGGCTCCCATCCATAATGGGTGGCGCCCCCCTAGGGACCTTGAAATCACTGCTCACCGATCATGACCTTACCGCCACAGGCCAGATAGTTGACCGACTATCTGGCCCCCCCACACCTCCTATAGGTCATGTCTCCTTAAGCCCACTAGCCAAGCTACGATGTCTCCTATCAGTAAGTCATTACCCGTCCTGGACAGGTGCACCCCATCATTCGAATAACAGTGATCGCCCCTGATACACCCATGAGAAATGCTTTGGAGATGAACAGAGCGAAACAGTTTCTCAATTTTATTGTTGACCCTCTTTACCGAGTGGTTAAACGCTGTCATTGACAAACCTCCCCGCCATATCTTCCAGGGAATCATGTGGGAGAAGGCAATCGTACATCCCGGGAGCCTTTTGGCTAACCAGCTAACTACAGACAGTATGTGCTCAACTAACACCCGTCTTCCCAGTTTCACCAAGTCATTGCCCCCTACGTGCACTATAACTACAGATGGCGGTGACCTGTGCCGCCCTAATAGTTCTTCCACAAAGCTTTGCATTCGGTCAATACAGAGGCCGCCCTTCCCATGGAAGGTCACTCTGAACCCATATTCCTCAGATGTGTGAATCGCATCACCTGCCTTGAATATATCCCCGGCACGCCTCACGTATGAGTGGCCCACGGCCCAGACCACTTGATCTCCATTCCGTGATCCTTTCCAGCTGGTCAGCTGATGCTGGGCCGATCCCAATTTCCACCCCGCGTCACAGGCTCGCGAAACTGTAATCCAAACAAAAGACAACAAGCGTGAGTGCATTTTATCAATCTTTTACAACATGTGCAGTCGCACATATCTCTTAAAGCAATTCGAGGACCAACGGCCTAATTGTTTCACCTCGTGTGCCTGCAGACCCCGAGCCGTAGCTTCTGTAGAGGCCCCTATTCTAAACGAATGGGTACCAAAAACGCACGGGTTCAAGCCCGCCGTTGCAATCGTAATTGCCAGCACCCTCTGAAATTGAAATCTTGTCAATGGGGTGCCGTCCATATGTCTAAGCAGGGCCCCCCCCATGTTGTCGACCTTTGTTTCAGGTAGGCCTCCACATGCCTCACTGGACAACCGGGATTCCCCTGAGCGCGCTGAAACACCACACTATTCCCCAGGGCCTCCTGGTCCGTTTTTGACCTGGCTATCGAGATCAGCAGAGAATCCCCTCTTACTTGGATGTGATCCCTGCGTAGACCTCCTTCCACATCTTTCTTATTCCCTGCCACAAGTTCACTCACCCGCAGGGCCCCATAGAATGCCAATGTGAAAGCTGCTTGGAATAGTATTACCTCGCTGGGCGAGGAGCATGTCTTGTCCAGTTTCGCCAGTAAGGTGGTCAATTTATCAAACCCAATCAGGTGTCTGTTATCCTGCCTGCGACCCTCCAGGCGCCGTCAGCGGCGGAGCGCCTTCCTGACTAAGAAGGAGTTCGTCGGGGCCCTTATCCCGTGGAGCTGTGCCATAACTGATATGGCGGCCTTATACCTATTGGCGGTTGCTGCCGACCGGCCTTCTTTATGAAGTGCTACCAGAAAGTGGAGCAAGGACTCCTCCTGCCCCCATCCATGTTCCCCTACCGGCCCCAGAAAGGCGCAGTATGAACGGAACACCCCTTCATACGCTCTCCTCGTCCTGGGCGCTAAACTGGCTGCCACGAGGTTTTGTAGTCCGGGGCACCGATCTGCCACAGTGCTTCGGGGAAAGGTGCCGCCACTAGCTCCGCTGAGGGTAGACAATCCCTGAAAGCCTGCATTTTGGAACGAGAGAGTGCGTCAGCTGCATTATTTAGTACACCCGGCACATGTTTTGCCCTGAACTGTATGTTCAATCTCATGCATCGCAACACAATCTCTTTCAACAGTCTTAAGATCCATTTGCAGCGTGCTGCCTGCTGGTTAATGCACTCAACCACTGTCATGTTATCTGACCAAAACACCACCGAGCGGTCCCTAAAGTCTTCCGGCCATGCCACCAGAGCCACCCAGATGGGGAATAGTTCCGGAAACCTATGTTATTCGTCAGGCCACTTGATCGCCACCACGTCGGCCATGTTTATGCCGACCCCCAATTTCCAAAGATTGCACCAAACCCCACGCTGCCCGCCGAGTCGGTCCATAAGCCGAGTTCCACCAATGAGGCTGGGGGTTTGCTCCATACCACTCGCCCATTGAAGTCCGCCAAGAATGCCAGCCAAATGAGCATGTCCTGGCGAACCTCTGCCGATAGTCTTGTGCGGTGGTGCTCTTCCCTCAGGCCCACCATGGATTGCGCAATGGATCGAAAAAAAGGGCGAGCCATCGGTATCACTCTCAATGCAAAGTTAAGCTGACCCACTGTATGTTGCAACTGGTGCAGGGTCACCTTCTCCGTCCGTAGACACTGAATCAGGTATGCCCTAAATTTGGCAACCTTCTCCATCGGCAAACGGAAACACCCCTCTTCCGAGTCGAGTTCTATACCCAGAAACTCGAGGGAGGTAGTCGGCCCAACCGTCTTACCTGGCGTCAACGGAACCCCAAAACCCCGCATGAGCACGCAGAAGTCCTGCAATGCCCGCGCGCAGTCCCGAGTGCCCGCTGGGCCAAGAAAGAGGAAATCATCCAGATAGTGCATCACATGTTTGTGCCCTGTGGCCTTCGTGAACACCCATTCTAAAAACGAGCTAAACATTTCAAAATAAGCACATGAAATTGAACAACCCATTGGCATGCACATATCCATGTAGTATTTCCCCTGAAACGTGAACCCCAGCAGACGTTGGTCGTGGGGGTGTACTGGGAGCAACCTGAATGCAGATTCAATGTCTGATTTAGCTAACAATGCACCGGGGCCCAGGCGATTCAACAGTACTACTGCGTCATCGAACGATGCATACTTTACCGAACATACCTCGGGGTCAATCGCTTCATTAACTGAAGCCCCCCTCGGGGCCGATAGATTATGAATTAGTCTATACTCCCCCGGGTCTATCTTCGGAACCACTCCTAACGGGGAACACACAAAATCCACTACTGGCGGGTCGCCAAATGGTCCTGCCACTCGCCCCAAGCTAACCTCTTTTGCTATCTTTTTGGCGGCAACTGTTGGGTTGTGCTGAATAGACAACTGATTTTTACAGGAAGAGTTCCCACGAAAATTGCCCGCCGGGATCCTGAAGCCATATGAGAAGCCATCCCTCAGAGTCCCGGCGGACGCATGATCAGGGTATCCGTTTAGCCAAGGGGTCAAAGCCAAGATATCTACGGGCGAAGATGTTTGCTTCCGAGACACTGCATCAATCCTGCTTGGAGCCCCCTTTTCCTCCTGCGCCATTGGCCTTCGATGGGCAACTGGTTTCCGGGTGTGAGGAATTTCCACAGCCCGAGCATGCGTGCCGGAACCTACACGTTCCTTGGGGCCTGTTACAAGTACCTTTGTTAAAGCCCTAACACACCCCTCGCTTGCTTCCGTTCCCGCCCGACCTAGGATGGGACTCCCCCCAGAGCTTGCCCGAAAGGGCTGTGACTGCCTCTGAGGGAATACCCCGGAGCCGGTCGCACTCGACCCTGAAGCACTCGCTGGTCCTGGCAAGAGCTGCGCATGCCAGGACACCGTATCCAAACAATCCCATGTCAATGCCGCATTAAATTCCTCCGCTTTTCTAAAGGCCATATCATAGCCTTTCCATTCATCACCCCCATACTTCGCATGGAAATACGTGATTCTAATCTGGTAACATTCCAAGTCACTCAACACCTCTGGTGTACGTTCCCCGATAATCGCCACAAAGATCGAAAAGGCCCTGATCCAGTTCATCATCGTCTCATCAACACTGAATTCCACCATCTTGGCCCACCATACACTGGGGTGCGACAAATCTTTCTGGGTCTTTGCATACTCTAACTCACGATGATCAGTAAACAGTGAAAACATGTTAATGTACTTGTCTGCCCACACCATTTCTTTCGTAACCATGGGAACATGTTGAGCTAAACGTTCCCGCCTTGAGGGTACCGCGCCCTCCCCCACCATCGGTAACGATCTCTTACCGGCTTCCGCCACGCCTCCAGCCGCATACGTCGTTTTCTCCTGGTTGTCGGCCGTGACCACCTTCGCCACCTGCGGGGAAACAGAAGGTACATTTGCCATCCCGGCAACCCTAGCCTGCCGTAACTGCTCGATAATTATTCTGGCCTCTTCGGCCGGGTCTCCCGCAGCCGCAGATGCCCCCGCTCCCTTCTTTAACCATGGTAACACTGCCGCTAACTGAAGCGCTAATTCCGGGGGCATCTGGTCATCCACCAGTGGTGTGATAACCACGGGGATAGGCAATCCCCCATCCGGTCCCGGTACCGGGCTGGCCGCTGGCGCTACTGGAATTGGTGGAGTTTCTATCGGAACTGGGGCCTAGCTGGGACCCGCCTTCCCCTTCCTCTTTTTACCTTTATCCCGGGGGTGACGTTTGGCAAGGCCGGTCCTATGACCCTCTTGGGTCGCCCAGAGGGGGCATTCTGGGCCTCCACCTGCTTCCTGAGGGCCGCCAAGCCGCGATCTAGCCGGTCAACTTTACCGAATTTCCGGTCCATAACCGCCACTTGGTTTACCAACGTGCGCAGCATCCTTTCCATCTCGGAGCTCTTTCCGGGCTTATTGCCAGGCATGTCTGTGATCGATCGCACGACCTGTCCAACGGAGGCAACTCGATCTCCGACTACGCCTTGATAACTGAAAGAGAAAGACAAATATTACAAAATTCTCAAAAAAGTGCAGCTTGTTCCCTTGAGGGCTCACGAGCCACGAGTGGTGCAGCCTTCAGAGCACAGGAACAAGAGGAAGCTTTGTTGGATTCTTGCACTATTTATCCAGCTGTGGGAGGGCGGGGACCCGCCTCAAGCACGCCCATCAGTGCACGGACTTCCGGGCGGGTGTTTAGGACAACCTCTTTTTGGGCGGGACGAGCGTGTTCCGGCCACGCCGCTTCGGGCATACCAGCCGGGACACGCCCCCCGCCCACAATAGTTTCCCGGGGGATTGGGGCACCCGTCCATACGTTCGGGGGGACCGAGTGGTCTCCCCTTTCCATTTTCATTTTCAAGATATGTTGATGTAAGTTCAAATGAAATTTCCTTGCTCTCCTCCATTTTAATTTCAAATCTCTTGCTCTAAATTGCAGAAAAAAGTAATCACTTTCATTTATCATTTTTGGTATTACATAACATTAAACTAGGTTAATCAAGTATTTAGTTCTTTAAAATTAATTGGGCAGTGTATAGTATTAGGCAGGAACTAGAAATATAAAGCACTGCATGAGATGAAGCCTATCTTATTCATAATTATAACAGAAGGACTGTAAATAACTAACAGAATTTTTTTTTCAAATTATCTTAAAGTGTACAACATAGTTCCCCTTACAAATTAACAACTCACCTTTTTGAAAGTCAATCAATCAATCAATCAAGACATTTATAGAGCGCACTACTTACCCGGAGGGTCTCAAGGCGCTTGGGGGAGGGGGGGGGGGGGTGCTGCTACTGCTCGAACAGCCAGGTCTTGAGCTTCTTCCTGAAGGAGAGGTGGTCTTGGGTCAGGCGCAGGTCGGTCGGGAGGGAGTTCCAGGTCTTGGCGGCCAGGTAGGAGAAGGACCTTCCTCCTGTAGTCGTTCTTCGGATGCGGGGGACGGCGGCGAGGGCAAAGTGTACCACAAAAAGACGGTGGCACGGCATAGATAGGAACTGAATATTCAATCCGTTCATGGCGGATCTGAAAGAGGACAAGTTAAAGATGGACGCAAATGTATTTGCGTCTTCGTAGCTGGCACAGGAGGGAAATTACATGCACTGCAAGCTAGTACATGGAGACGGTGGGGTTCTCGCTGGGGAACACAACTTGACCAAAAATTATATTTCCTCATTCCCTCCTTGTTCCCCACGGACCCTTCATGATACATCGATATTCATCAATTGATCGACTTGTTCACTTAACATTATTTGCTCTTCTTGCTTTATGCGCTTTGAATGGGAACTTGAATGTGGAACACATGAAGTGGCACACAAACCACAAATTGCCGGTCCGCATTGGAGACACAGGCAACAACTGAATACTACGAGAAAACCAATACCTAGGAGGGATAGGATCTTCCACCCCCAGGCTGACAACGTTGTCCAGAACCAACCGGACCAAGTCCAGGTGCCTGGATTCTGATGAATTAAACTTGCGATTTTATGAAGACGTGTAATAGCTTTGTACACCGTTGGCGCGTTATTAGGTATAAAAATACAGCAGCTTGACCCGATGACCTTACAAGCTCCACCCCTATCTGCCAAGATGACGTCAATAACAAGACGATTTTGAAGAACAACAACCCGCATAGCGGACTGCTCCTCCGTTAAGTTACCTAGTGCTGAAGTGGTTTCATTCACTACTGCTTCGAGGGTTCTAGTTAATTTTCGTATCAGTTTACTGTTAAAGACAGCACCTAAGTAGGGGAAGAAACCTTTATTGAAATCTGTATATTTCTCCCAGGCAGTTTCAGTATAATCGACAAGCGGGAGATCTCTCTGGTATCTATGTTTTACTAGATTGGTGTTTCTATGATAATCAGGAGGGGCTAGGAATACGGGTGGCAGAAGGAATGCAATATAACAGGTACCATCCCAGTCTAAAGGCAGACGGACATATGCAGTACGACCGCAAACAAAATAGGAATGACGTAAAGCCCTAAACGTGGATCTACCATGATCAGTAAATTCGACTATAGTGGTGCATTTACTATGACCTACGTGTACAGAACCATTCTTGCGAACACATAGTTCACCAGTGACAGGCAAGACTGCCATAGCAGGCAGGACAGGAGCAGCATCGGATTCAACAGATAAAATCATGAAAGTGACTGTGTAATTACCTAATCCATATACTTCATTTTCTATATCAGTTCCAGTAGCAACGGGGAGTCCCTCCTTGTCAGGGTAGCATACCTTAAGCAAGACTATGTTCAGGTTTCCCCAAACCCAGTTACCTTCATAAATAGCAGCAGTAGATACTAGAGAATTAAGCATTTTGAACCATGCAGCGCATGTACCATTGTGGGTGAACGGGTACGGGAAAAGGGGCAAAACACCCTTGTTGTCTTGGTAAGGAGGGAGTCGACCACATATCCAACAATTAGTAGCATTGGTAGTCTGGTGAGAGTGATGTAACATACTAATGAAAGTGTTGTTGCGCAGCGCAAGTCTATAAGACAATTCATGAGGCGGTAATTCACTAAAAGAATGTTCAGTAGTAGCATTATAAGTAGCATGCTTGAATATAGGGTAGTATATATGCAGAAGAATACCAGCAGTGATAACCAGCAAACATAGGAAAAACATAACAAGTAGTGTCACTATGCAGCGACTACGGAGTGATTTGCAATACGCATTTTTCTTATGTTGTCTTTGTCTATCTCTCTCTCTATCTCGATCTAGGGGATACATGTCAGAAACTAATTTAACCGATTCACCTAGGGGAGGACTTAAACAATTAAACTGTCTGACTTGCTAGATCGTAATTTTTGTCTGTAAAGTTCTGAAGCAGTTTTCTCGACCAAAGGGAGTTTTGTGTCAGTTTGTGAAGGAGGGCAGGGCTTAGTGTCCAAGTCCGAAGGAAGTCCAAAGTATTTCTTTACGTGGCTGGAATGCAGCCACCCCTTCCTGCCCTCGATTTTTACAGCGGTCCTCGTCGTAAGTAGAACCAACTTCGGCGACTGCCAGCGGGGCTCCAGCGGACTCTTCCGGTCGAAATTTCTGACGTACACAAAGTCACCAGGTACCACCTCATGGGGCTTCGTCTCGGTGTTATCGGGAAAGGCTGCAGCTACCTGTGAACGACAAGATTGTAGTGCAGACATCAAGGAGGCAAGGTAATCTGTCAGCATAAGACAATCAACATCAGTTATTTTACGTGGAATGGGCGTCCCCCACATATTCGGTGGCCTACCGAAGACCACTTCATACGGAGATAGCCCAGAACGGGAATGGGCCACCATCCTCATATAGAAGAGGGCGACCGGCAAGGCAACTATCCAGTCTATACCTTTGTCTCTACAGATCTTGGAAAGTCGGATTTTCAATGTTTGATTATGACGCTCCACGAGACCTGCTGCCTCGGGATGCCGGACACAATGGAACTTCCACTTGTAACCTAACAGGAGTGTAATATTTTCTACAAGTGCGGATGAGAACGGCTGACCATTATCTGAGTACACGATACGGGGCAAACCATACCGCGGGAAGTATTCACGGACTAACTGCTTGGCAGTAGTCGGAGCAGTATAATCGGGAACTGGGTATGCCTCTATCCATCGGGAAAGAGCACACACGACTACGAGGACATATTTAAAACCTCGGCAGCGTTCCATCTGGATATAATCCATCTGGAGGACTTCAAAAGGGTGATCGGGAGGCTGAAATCCACCTTGCTCTACGGGGATGCTTTTACCTGGATTGAACTGACCACAGATCATGCAAGTACGCACTTTCTGTTTGGCTGCTGCCCGTAAGTTTTTATTGGACCATATGTGTTGAATACTATCTAGCATAGCTTTCTCTCCAAGGTGTGCGGGACTATGTATTGTATTAATGATGACTTGTACCATAGAATCGGGGAGAAACCATGTAGATTTTCCCTTCGTCATCCATCCCTGGTCTGTTTGGACCCCTCCTAGTTTAGTCCATTCCTTAATTTCATCCGGTGTTGCATGTGACTGTATGTCGATTACATCATGTGCGGGATCCCTAACTGTCATGCAGTGTGCTGGAACCCTTATTTGTGTCTGATCAGTTACATGAGTTCGGTTCTGAGCAGTTTGCTTTGCTGTTCGGTCTGCCAGGTCGTTACCCTGGGAAATGGCATCAGTAACCTTAGTATGTGCCTTACATTTCATGATAGAGATTGCAGTGGGTAGATGTATTGCATCTAACAGAGCTTGAATGAGGGGACCATGTTGGATGTTGGCACCGTGAGAAGTTAAGTAACCTCTCTCTCGCCAGAGGACTCCGAAGTCGTGTACGACTCCGAATGCATAACGTGAATCAGTATATATGTTGACTCTCTTATTCTTAGCTTGAATACATGCTTGTGTCAGAGCAATAAGCTCTGCAGCTTGAGCTGATAAAGTGTCAATACAGTTTGTTTCAATGACTTCTGTGTCTGTCGTGACGGCGTAGGCTGCCACTAATTCACCTGTCTTTGTTCTCATACATGAACCATCCACATAAAGTGTCAGGTCTGGATCTGGTAACGGAACATCTGTTAAGTCTTGTCTAGGCTTTGTTGTGATAGTGATAACTTCAATGCAATCATGTGCTAATGGATCTACTCCATTTAATGGCAATAACGTGGCTGGATTCAATGTACTGCAGCGTCTGATTTCAATGTGTGGCTGAAACAATGTCAATTCATAACCTGTCAATCTTGCGATAGTCAGGTGCTGGGTTTGAGTCCGATTCAAGAGGACTTCTACAGAATGTGGAACCTGTACTGTCAATGGATGTCCTAACACGATAGAATCACTCTGTCTAATTGCTAAAGCTGTTGCTGCAACTGATTTCAAACATGCTGGAAGGGCTTGTGCTACTGGGTCTAGTGTACTGGAAAAATAAGCACAAGGCTTGTGTGAACCTGCTTGTTCCTGAGTGAGGACTGACAAAGCAGTACCTTCACGTTCTGTGACAAAAAGTGTAAAAGGCTTACTGTAACATGGTGTTGCTAAAACAGGTGCTTGACATAAGGCTTTCTTTAAGTCTTCAAAAGCTTGTGTATGTTCCTGAGTCCAAGGGAGGACAGACGTAGTCGCTGCCCCCTGTGTCGTTAACTGAATGAGTGGCTTGGCTAGAAATGCATATTGGGGAATCCATTGTCTACAGTATGAGGTGAGGCCTATAAAGGCCCGTACCTCCTTTAGTGTTCTGGGCGGTGACATGTTTACAATTAACTGAATGCGATCAGGTGTGAGCTGTCTCCCCACTTTGGACAGCAAGTGACCCAGGTACACAACTTGCTGAACACAGAATTGCAGCTTCGAAGGAGACACCTTGTGCCCCTTGTCGGCCAGGAAATTCAGAACAATCAGGGATGCATTTTCGCATTCGGGTTCGCTTCGAGCGGTGATCAGCAGATCATCGACATATTGAAGCAGAGCAGTGTGAACTGGCATATGGATGCTGTCGAGTTGTTTTTTCAGTGCTTGACTATAGATACTGGGGCTTTCTGTGAATCCTTGAGGTGCACGGGCAAATTTAAAAGATCGGCCATTTAAACTGAATCCGAACAAAAATTGGCTTTCCGGGTCTATAGGAACACTGAAGAAAGCATTCTTGAGATCTATTACAGTAAAGAACGCTGCTTCGGAATCAATAGCTGTCAATAATGAAGAGATATCTGGGACCACAGGGTACTGTGGTACAATGCATTTGTTCAATTCGCGCAGATCAATAACCAATCGATAAACAGGGGGAGCATTTGGGTCAGTACGTTTAAGAACAGGAATGATAGGAGAATTACACACATTAGAGTCCGTTTCCACGACCACTCCTTGTGCGATGAGCTCGTCAATGATTCTCAGTAAAGCCACTACAGCATCCGGGGGTAACTTGTATTGTCGAATTCGTGGTAATACCACTCCTGCTTTGAGTGTGACTCGATATGGGGTTATGTGCATGCAACCTACATCAGTGGGGCACTGCGCCCACAGGTGGGCAGGGACTTTCTGTAGTCTGGGATCCATATCTCTCAATACATAATGGCCTTTGAAATCTCGCAAAAATAATCGTACTCCCTCAGGAGAACAACAGATAATAGCTCCTAAAGCTTTCAGTGTTTTTATGCCTAAAAGATTTTCTGGACATGATTTCGTGAGCAATAAATCTGTAGTCCGTGTCAGAGGACCTACTGCAAGAGGGAGGGGTTGTGATACTTCGTTAATAATGGGTTTTCCTGAAAATCCGAGGGACACGTTCTGTGAGCCTGAGAGGGGTGCCCCTGGTACTTCATCGTGACTGATCGTGGTTCTGCTTGCCCCTGTATCAATGAGAAACTTTCTGTCTTTCCCTAAAACTTGACTGTGTACATAAGGACCATTCTGATCTACAGGAACTTCAATAAGAGGCAAGCGGAATTCACTCTCTAGGCTGTCTCATGTGTAACGTTGGTAATCAGGGTAATCGTTCTGTGCATACTGATACATTTGCTGTGTCGTGGTTTGTGTTGCAGTAATGGGCTGTTGCTGAGGTATCGCTACTGTCTGTGAAGGAGCCGACATTGGTGCGATCTGCTGTGTATTCTGGGGTACTTGTTGTGAAGTCTGATCTTGTCTAGGAGGACGCGGTCTCTCTTTTGTCTTGCCCGTGGCAATATTATGTTTCAGAACGGGACATTCATTTATATAATGACCTGGCTGCTTACAATAATTACATACACCCTTTACAGGAACTGACGCATTACTAGCTTGGTTCGCACCCTTTTTCTGACCATCAGCAGGAACTGACTGAGCAACTAACATTTTCATTTTCGTATCTTTCATACGTCTCTGTTCATGTTCTTGTTCTTCTCTGAGTCTATTCTGGTGATACTGTAACATTTGTAACATTTGCGAAGGAGTATTAGCTTGCCAAGTGCTTTCTACTTTCAGTACTCTATTCTTAACCTGGGGTAGAGAATTCTCGACTAATTTCGTTACAAAAAGATGTGGATATGACTCGCTACTCGGTTTCAAACCACTGTTAATACCAAAACATTTCTCAAATCGTGTGTAAAAATCACTAGTGTCTTCATCAGGTTTCTGTTTGCATGCTGAAATTGCACCCCAATCTTCCTTTTTCGTACTCAATAAACGTGGCAACACCTGTATTAATAAACCTGGTAATGCTTTAACTTTATCCCCAAGCCCTAGGCCTGGCACTCGGGTATTCTCTTCATCTTGTAATGCAGCCCAATCAATCTTTGCATTACCCACCTCCCATTCTTTTTCTTTCAGTTTCTCGTATATGCCTGGAGGCAACAATACTTTCAATATTTTCATAAGGTCGGGATAAGTGTAATCGCCCATTAATAACATATCCTTTATTTCACGGTGGAAACCTGCAGGATCTTTATCGTGACTGGGTACTAGTTTCTTCATTTCCAATAATTCGATTTTAGTTACAGGAGTATACACAAACACGCGTCTGGAAAGGGGCGACCACTCGGTCCCCCCGAACGTATGGATGAGTGCCTCGATCCCCCCGGGAAGCCATTTTTGGGCGGGAGGCGCGTCTCGGCTGGTATGCCCGAAGCGGCGTAGCCGGGGCGCGCCTTTTCCCGCCCTAGAGTGGGCTGGCCTAGACACCGACGCAGCCAGCCACGCCCACGGGGCGGGCAGGGGCGGGTTTTCGCCCGCCCTGAAGACGGATAAAAGAAGGCGCAAGACCAGAAGACGTCCTCTTGTTCTTGTGCTCCGAAGCTGCACCTCCTCGCTACACGTGAGCTCGGGACGGAACGAAGAGCCAATTTTGAGCGTTTTGATCTTTTTCTTTGTCTTCTAGATACTTCCTCGGAGAGATGCCTAAGAAAGGCGCAAAAAGAATGACGACCGATCAGATGGTGCGGGCCCTTTGCAAAGAAGTGTCCGACATAAAGAAACGGTTGGCGGAGCGAGATGGGGAGGAGGGTTCGGGCACCCCGCCGGCTGGAGGGAGACCTAAGAGGCCGAGAAAGGTTCCAGCCGGTGGGGCCGTCCCGGTTCCCTCTGCCCCGCTCGAGGCGCCGACCCCAGTACCGATGGAGGGGAATCCAATCCCCGTTGTCGTCACCCCGACATCCAAGGAAGACATGCCCCCCGAGCTGGCAGCACAGCTAGCAGCATGGTTGGGGGATAGTAGTGATGGCGCCACGGCTGCCGAAGCACAGGCGCTGATAAAAGGGCTTCGTGAGAAGAAAGAGGCAGCTAGAGTGGCTACGCCGTTGGCGGGGATAGACAAGCCGCAAGCGGCAGAAGCTGCGTCCGGTGCAGGTAAGCGGCCATTGCCGATTGCAAGGGACGAGTCAGCACCCTCTCGTAGAGAGAGATTAGGACAACATGTGCCTTTAGCTATAAAGGAAAAGATCTGGGCGGGGGAGTACGTGAATATTTTTTCCCTGCTTGTTGATCATTATGATGTGGAACATGTAAAAAGTCAGAAGGACTTAATGCATCCGAGTGTTTGGCGCGCAAAGATGGCCGCCTTTAAGGTAAATGAGAACATTGGCAACTGGGGCAATGCATGGGGTATTTTCACATCAATTTTGGGGGACGTAGGCCCGAGTTGCTTCCTGAGTTTCCCGTTTATCAATCACGAATTATGGGTTACTCGACAGCGTATCAAGGTAACCATTGGTTTTGTTATGACAATTTGTTCAGGAAAGAAAAGGAACATAACAAGGGTTTGACTTGGGATTGTTACGATTCTTTAACATGGGATAAGATGAAAGAATCGGGAATGTTAAGAATGCCATTGGTCGGGAGCACTGTTGTTGATTACTCCCGCCAAAATGTGGGGACGCCCTTTCGACCAAGTACGAGCACCGACGACCAGTCGAGGCCCGCAGGCAATACAGGGAGAAAGGGTTTCTGTTTTAATTTTAACAAGGGGAAGTGTACCAGGCCTCCGGGATCGTGTAAATTCAAACATGAGTGTAGTACGTGTGGGTCGTCCCATCCTGAGTCATCGTGTAGAGCCAGAACGAGTGAGAATGGGGGTAAGGGAGGCGCCAAACAGGTCTAAGCTAGGCCGAGGGGCGCCTTTACCAACCCCGATTGATACCTTGGCAATGATTCCCTGGCTCAGCGAATACCCGGATCGCACTTCTGCCGGGGTGCTGCGGAACGGTTTTACACATGGTTTCCGCATCCCGGTAGGGGACTTTCAGGGTGTAGGGATGTGCAAAAATCAACTTTCCGTTTTACAACATGCATCTGTAGTGCAAGAAAAAATTCAGAAAGAGGTTAGCCGGGGACGGGTCGCCGGCCCGTTTAGTGAGCCCCCGGTACCGGATTTCGTTTGTTCTCCGTTAGGGGTGGTCCCCAAGAAGGACCCGGGTGAGTTTCGTTTGATTCATAATCTATCTTCTCCATATGGTCTTTCGGTGAACGACGCAATTGAGCCAGAAGTTTGTTCGGTGCGATACGCATCTTTTGATGAGGCGGTAGCCATCTTGAATCGCCTGGGGCACGGGACGTTGATGGCGAAATCTGATATCGAGTCAGCGTTCCGGTTGCTTCCGGTACACCCAGACGATCAGCGTCTTCTGGGATTCGGGTTTCAGGGGTCATTTTACATGGATAGGTGTATGCCAATGGGATGCTCTATATCATGTGCTTACTTTGAGCAATTCAGTACTTTCCTGCAATGGGTGTTCACTAAGAAAACGGGTTTCCGAAATGTAATGCACTACCTTGACGATTTTCTGTTCCTTGGCCCCGCCGGTACTTCCGAATGTGCCCGGGCCTTAGCTGAATTCTGTGTGTTAATGGATCATCTTGGCGTGCCATTGGCACCAGGTAAAACTATGGGTCCCACGACTTGCCTCGAGTTTTTTGGGATCGAGTTGGACTCAAGGGAGGGGTGCTTCCGTTTACCAGCTAGCAAAGTCTCGAAATTCAGGGCAGCCCTCCAAGTATGTTTAAAGGCATCCAAAGTTACACTGCATCAGTTGCAACAGTTAGTGGGAAAGTTGAACTTTGCCTTGAGGGTGATACCAATGGCTCGCCCCTTTTCCCGCTCAATTGCCCAAGCGATGGTTGGCTTAAAGGAGGGTCATCATCGCACAAGGTTATCGGCCGAGGTCCGCCAGGACATGCGGATTTGGTTAGCATTCTTGGCGGACTTCAATGGCCGGGTCGTCTGGAACAAGCCAGCCGTCTCCTCTGAAGAGCTTGGGCTATGGACAGACTCAGCAGGAAGCGTAGGTTTTGGCGCCATCTTCGGCACAAAATGGTCGGCACAAAAGTGGCCCCTATGGTGGCACGAGAAGGGGCTGACAAGTAACATCGCTTTCCTCGAACTATTTCCCATTCTGGTGGCCCTGAGAACCTGGCCAGAAGGGTTCAGAGATCATTCTGTTGTGTTCTGGTCCGACAATATGACCGTGGTAGAATGCATCAATAGTCAGGCAGCCCGTTGTAAGTTGATTTTGAGGCTCCTCAAAGAAATTGTCTTACTGTGTATGCAACTGAACGTAGTATTCAGAGCAAAACATGTCCCAGGGGTGATGAATCAGGCTGCTGATGCACTGTCTCGTTTTCACATGCAGGCTTTCTCGGGTTTCCTTCCTTCAGCGGACCCGGAGCCGGCACCCTTCCCCGAAGCTCTCTGGTCTCTCGGTGCCCCGAACTTCGTCACCTCGTGGGAGAGAGTCTAGCACCCAGGACAAGGAAGGCATATGAAGGGGCGTTCCAGGCCTATTTAGCCTTTTTGGGGGCAGAGAGAGGAGGACTTTGGGGTCAGGAGGAGTTGGTAGTACTTTTTCTGATGTCCTTACGTAGGGCTGGGAAATCGGTGGCTACGGCCCAAAGGCATCGTGCCGCCATTTCCTTTGTTGCCAGGGCCCATGGCATCCTGGACCCAACAGCGTCTTTCACGGTACAAAAAGCGCTACGTGGGTGGCAACGTCTAGAGGGTCGCAGAGTAGATGTACGACGACCGATAGGTCTAGACAGGTTGTCCCAGTTACTGTTCACGCTCCCGAACACATGCTCGTCCCCGTTCGAGACCTGTTTGTTCCGGACTGCATTTACGCTGGCATTTCACGGGGCTATGAGAGTTAGTGAGCTGGTTGCAAGGAACAAACGGGACGTGACGGGGGGCTTGTGCAGGGAGCATGTCCAGATCAGGGGTGATGCGATGATTGTCTCCTTTCTCAGGTCCAAGACTGACCAAGATGGGAGAGGGGACTGCACGATCATCCGCAGGAACCTCGACTCATCCATGTGTCCGGTACAGTGCTTAGAAGATTACCTAGCACGAAGGGTGGCATCATGGGGAGGGACATTGTTGAGGCATGCAGACGCCACCCCGCTGACGAGGTTTCAGTTTCAACGGGTGCTTGCAATGGCCATTGCTGCAGCGGGCTTGGACCCGGGCGAATTTGGGACCCACTCCTTTCGTATAGGGGCTGCCACTGAAGCGACAGCCAGAGGTCTTAATGTAGAACAAGTGAAACGTGTGGGGCGCTGGTCCTCCAATTGTTATAAGAGGTACGTGCGATTGCACATGTTGTGAAACTGTAATCATGTACTCACGCCTCTTGTTTTTGTTTGTTTTCAGTTGCGCAGGCCTACGCGGCAGGGCAGACTGAGCAGTCGACCCAACACCAGGTCAGCGGTCGCACGTCACCGGCTGTGAGGAAGGAGGTTTGGGTCGTGGGCCACTCATACGTGAGACGGGCTGCAGACGTATTCAAAGCAGGTGACATGGTTCACGTACCTGAGGAATACGGGTACAGAGTGTCCTTCTACGGAAGGGGCGGTCTCTGTATTGACCAGTTTCAGGAATTTTTTGAGGGCTTGTTAGAGCGGATGAGGTCACCGCCGTCCATAGTCATAGTGCATTTGGGGGGCAATGATTTGGTCACCACCGGTAGACGACTTCTCCTGGAGGCTATGCTTTCCACGGTAAGTTGGTTAGCGAGGAGAGTTCCGGGGTGCCTAATCGCATGGTCTCATATGATCCCACGAAAAGTGTGGCGGGGGGCTATCTCGATCCCTGCTTTGAATCATTCGGTTAGAAAATTGAATAACAAAGTGAGTAGGTTGTTCCGTTCCAAGGCATTGCATTCGATCTCGCATAATTGTATTAATGATGACAGTATGTATCTGGGGGATGGTGTGCATTTGTCGAGGGCGGGGAATGAGTTACTCATAGGAGACTTCCTAGCCTGGTTAAAATCTTTGGAACATGACCTTTAGGTAGGAGTTTTGTGGGGGGTCCGGATAGCCGGTCAACTATCCGGACCTGTGGCGGTAAGGTCATGATCGGTGAGCACTAATTGGTAGATCCCTATGAGTGGGCGTCACCCAACACGGATGGGAGCGCTCGGGAGAGGTGGCCATTGGCCCCTCAGTGGGGAGGCGGTCCCGTCTAAGGGCGGGTCGCCGGAAGTAAAGGAAAGGCGGTCAAGGCCCCTTCCTTTGTAGGAGGGGTTACAGCCCCCTCCTGGGGAATTTCCCGGGGCTAGTGTCATCTGCGACGGCAGATGCGGTAAGTTGTGTGGGGTGGGGAGAGGTCAACGATACCTTCTAGATACCACACACAAGTGTTCGAACGACCTTTAAATGGCGTCGAGTCTTAAGTGCCCCCGTCAAGTCAAGGGAAATTGTTATTAGTTGCACTTGTGGTAAGCCCCTGTGCCATCGCCCCTCCTAAGTGGGAGGGGTAAGTCTGGTTAGGGATCTTGACACCGGTTATGACCTTGCCGTTGGCCCTTAAACGTTAGGATGTACAATTTCAGTATTCTTAGAGAATGTTTTGTAGGATGCTAGTTTGGCTAGGAGAACCTCTGTATTAGAGATTATGTTAAGGTTAGCCAAACATCGTAATGTGATAATGAAATTGTACATAACATGAAAACGTTTAATGTTTTAATCTTTTGTTTTAATAAATACGGCCGGGATGGTCACTCCATCCCACATCCAAAAACTTTAAGAACAGTTTCCGGTTTCCCTTCCTTTTGGGGATTGTGTTGAGAGGGGGTGGCGGGTATCTCAGCCATATGGAAAGGGGCGACCACTCGGTCCCCCCGAACGTATGGATGAGTGCCTCGATCCCCCCGGGAAGCCATTTTTGGGCGGGAGGCGCGTCTCGGCTGGTATGCCCGAAGCGGCGTAGCCGGGGCGCGCCTTTTCCCGCCCTAGAGTGGGCTGGCCTAGACACCGACGCAGCCAGCCACGCCCACGGGGCGGGCAGGGGCGGGTTTTCGCCCGCCCTGAAGACGGATAAAAGAAGGCGCAAGACCAGAAGACGTCCTCTTGTTCTTGTGCTCCGAAGCTGCACCTCCTCGCTACACGTGAGCTCGGGACGGAACGAAGAGCCAATTTTGACCCACCCACCAGCCCCTGAGGACAGCAAAGTTGTTGTGCAATAAAGTGAATTGATAAGTTTGTTTTTCCGTTTCGTTTACAGGCTATAACAGTAGCAGTTTGTAGTTAATAAAGATGGTGAATATCGTTTAGGTTGTTATGATTAAAGTGATTTGATGTGATGTTGCATTTTTAGCATGTTCCTTCGGTCGTAGCGACCAATGTTTTCATAGGTTGAAGAACTGTCGTATTTATTTTTTGGTAGGCGGTAAGGTCATGATCGGTGAGCACTAATTGGTAGATCCCTATGAGTGGGCGTCACCCAACACGGATGGGAGCGCTCGGGAGAGGTGGCCATTGGCCCCTCAGTGGGGAGGCGGTCCCGTCTAAGGGCGGGTCGCCGGAAGTAAAGGAAAGGCGGTCAAGGCCCCTTCCTTTGTAGGAGGGGTTACAGCCCCCTCCTGGGGAATTTCCCGGGGCTAGTGTCATCTGCGACGGCAGATGCGGTAAGTTGTGTGGGGTGGGGAGAGGTCAACGATACCTTCTAGATACCACACACAAGTGTTCGAACGACCTTTAAATGGCGTCGAGTCTTAAGTGCCCCCGTCAAGTCAAGGGAAATTGTTATTAGTTGCACTTGTGGTAAGCCCCTGTGCCATCGCCCCTCCTAAGTGGGAGGGGTAAGTCTGGTTAGGGATCTTGACACCGGTTATGACCTTGCCGTTGGCCCTTAAACGTTAGGATGTACAATTTCAGTATTCTTAGAGAATGTTTTGTAGGATGCTAGTTTGGCTAGGAGAACCTCTGTATTAGAGATTATGTTAAGGTTAGCCAAACATCGTAATGTGATAATGAAATTGTACATAACATGAAAACGTTTAATGTTTTAATCTTTTGTTTTAATAAATACGGCCGGGATGGTCACTCCATCCCACATCCAAAAACTTTAAGAACAGTTTCCGGTTTCCCTTCCTTTTGGGGATTGTGTTGAGAGGGGGTGGCGGGTATCTCAGCCATATGAGCGTGTGGTCTGCGTTCTGCACGGGGTGCACTTCTCGCAACGGATTCTGTCTATCCCCATGTAATACATGGTCTTTCGCTCCATAACGGGTACTGGGGTAACCTGCGGATTTAAGAATGTATTATACTTGTGGCGGTGTTCTAGAATTACTTTAATCAGGTCAGTACTTAGACCTCTCCATCTGTTCGTGACCAGTTCAATTAGTATATCGCGCAGGGGTCCTGGATCAGAATGTTGACTTTTATACAATAAGAGCAGATGCTGTATCATGTACATACCAGCTAAACGCTGTTCACTCGGTGTCAAATTCAGAAACGTGTGCGCTAGCACATCATCACCATATTTCTCAGAACTGTCAGCCCATTGCACGGCTGACCTGGCTAATTCTTGTTCATCCATGGAATCAAGTTCATGATACCCCATGCGCTCTTGAAGTACTCGGTCGGTGGCTTGGAATAAGTGTTCGGGAGTTTTAGGATTACACATGGCTTCCTGATATATTCTTTTACATTCCGGGCGCACTAGACGCACCGGATCTTTAAACGGTCTTCCTTTACCTACATACGCTATCATGTCTCTAACTGGCATTTGTTCTTGAACTAGTGTTTGTGCCTGTACTGGTGTTTCTGGTTCTTCCTCTGCCTCCTCCTCGTCGGATTCTTGTTTGTCTGAATCTACTGCTGGTTCGGTCTTTCTTTGCTCATGCATCTTAGTTATCGAAGTTCTGATCCTTCGGTACATGTTATCTATACTGGCTTCCTTGTCATGCTGTCCATCGGCTATATGTCGGCCCCACCTATGGAGTGCTTTCAGGTCAGCCGGGTTCGCACCCGGCCTATCTGCTTCTCGAATAAAACAGTTTATAAGAAACCGTAATAACTTGGCTTTAGTTTCCACTTTCTGATGGGCCATGGCCTCCTTAATGCATTCAGGCCCTACTCCTGTCTGCACAAACTTATATATTTGATCCATATGTTCTGTCATTCCAGGTAGTGTCATTAGGAAGTTCGTGACTCGACGTAAACGTACTGATGCGAGTAACATTTCTATGTCATTCTTTTTACCAGGTACCGGGTCATATCTACAATCTTCAAGGCGATCTCCATAAATTGTAATATCTGTTTTGGGTGTACGCTGTTGTGACACCTCTCTAAGACTCAGGCGAGGGTTTGGTGGTGGGGTCCGGTAACCTGCCCCTCCGGACGCGCCTCCTGAGGCACCGGCTCCGAAAGGGTCTGTATCAAGGGAAATAGGAGGAGGTGGAGGGAGAACTGGAAGACCAGGAGCAGGAGGATTCGGGGGAGGAGTAGCTTGTCGGGGAGAAAGGCCATAAGGATTCAGACCGTTAGGCGCAGGCGCGGGGGGCAATGGAGCTGGGGTATTAACATAGGTGGGAACAACATCGTCTAAGTAGGAAGAAAGGAAAACGTCCTTTGCTGTCCTCGGATGTGTTTTAGTCGGGAGCAATGGGGGTGGTAGGTCCTTCGGTATTTCTGGAGAGGCCTTGGGCAGGCCCTTTGACAAGATGGGGAACATGCCATTCATAAGCGTATTTCGCTGTCTGTCTACTTGTTCTAACTTCACTCTGATACCTTCCTCAACTAATGCGTTTTCTCGGACCTTTTCGGGGTCCTCCTTACTCTTCTCTTCTAATCTATGAGCTTTTTCTGTGCGCCTGTGCGACTCTTTACGCCATAACTCGATGGCATCTTTCTGTGACTGTCTAGCTTTCTTTTTCCATAACGCTTCCTCTACTCTCATGATGCAATCCGCATCCCATGTCCCAGCAGCGGGCCATCTCTGATTCTCTGACAGTTCTTTAGTGTAGTCTACCCATAAGTCAAGAAATAAAACAGCATCTAAGCCATGCTTATGGTACATAAAGTACCCTGGAGTGTCCCTAGGTGGAATGGGAACAGCTTCTTCTAGAACCCCCTTACGGGTTTTTATTTGTCTTAATTTGGAAAACAACGGCATTCTGAAATCTGGCTACTAGGTTCTTACTCAGATGTGGACACTAACATGCTATACATAAGACACGTTTAAGCACAACAATGAAAATCGAACATTCACTCATACCACGACATTTGAATGACACATTAAAACATTTCAAAAACAAACCACATTAATCGATAACAGTGACAAGTGCAACAGGATGTACCGCTAAACGGCACAGATACACCTTTTACAGGTGCAAACTAGATGTACTGCTATACAGTACAGATACACTGCTGAACAGTGCAGAACAGGTTCGTGTACCCGAACCCGACTTGACCGGCACAAACTAATGCGCACGTCAGGATGCGTCCCTAGCAACGGTACTCACCAGGAAGCACGGAAACAGAAGGCCTCGGAAAACTCTGGACTGGACTCGACTCGGACTGGATTCGGACTCGACGCAGATACTTCGGAAACTTCGGAACCTGGCGGGCCTCGGTATACCACGGATCTTGCTCTCTCAGCTAGGCTCAGGTCGGGATCCTCCGCACGCCTCACCGCCTCGTCTGGGTGTTGATCGCAGCCTCAGTCACCTCCGTTGGCCTGAGGGAGATACAGGAAATCCTGCGGGTACGCGTAAGTGTCCGTCCGGCTGTGGGCAGGGGGCTAGGCCTGCAACACACCACCGGCGCGTGGGGTGGGGGAGGGGTCCCTATTCGGGCGCCAGAACTGTGGTAATATCGATTACCTATACTTAATTTGCTATCAATAATCAATAAGAATAACTCAGAAAAATGAGAGGCAGAATCCGAGATATTGAGGTTAACTCAAAAGGGTTTTATTCCTGTAAAAGGAATTGGGTTATTGGCTCGAGCCAAGGTGGCATAACCATTCCATTCACCACACAGGGTTCAGGAAGGGAAGACAGAACACATATTGTTTACAAAAGTGCATATATATAGTCAATGCATTACAATGTATGAGCATACAGTAGGCGTAATAGTAGGCGTGACTGCTGAAAAAGGAGAGATAAAACATGAAAACGTCACAAAAGAGGCATGGCAATAGGCGTGCATGAAGGTGTACACCGGATACGTCATTTAACATGATGTCACAAGTAGGCGGAACCACTAGAGAATCCTGCAGTGTCAGCATAATTATATGGCAGAGATGCGCGCGCAGCTGTTTGACGTGGATCTGACGTGTAACTGGAGGGCGAAGGGTACTTGACTTATAGCACTACAAGTGTAGACATAAGTGGAGACATAAGTCTGGGATGTCAGATCAACCTAGTCCCAAATCGTATCTGATATCATATGTTTAAGGAACAGTAGTATCTGGAAGGGAAAAGGTCTCTAGACATAGACTACCCTATTCTGAATATGAATGCGTGTACATGTGTCTACATGTCGGCATGCGGGGTGAGGGGGCATGGGCCTACCATGGCAACGGAGTCTATGAATTACTTGCACGGAGACAGAAGAGCCTGGCCCTCTGCTCCTGTAGCTGGGAGGATGTTTACTTGAGCTACGAGACAGGAATGTGTTTTCGAGGAGTGGAGCAGATAATTCGAAGGTTGAATACAGTCTTGGCAGGCAGAGGTTAGGCTATGCACCGGAGTCGCGCAAGAAGTAAGGTGGGGGCCACTGGCACAGAGGTAGCCTGGGCTGCGGCCCTCGGAGTCAGGAAACAGGAGAGAACTCGAAAAAGGCTTCATGGCAGAATCTGGGCCTACTTTCGCCAGAGCTGAAAAACGTGCAAAGTGTACCACAAAAAGACGGTGGCACGGCATAGATAGGAACTGAATATTCAATCCGTTCATGGCGGATCTGAAAGAGGACAAGTTAAAGATGGACGCAAATGTATTTGCGTCTTCGTAGCTGGCACAGGAGGGAAATTACATGCACTGCAAGCTAGTACATGGAGACGGTGGGGTTCTCGCTGGGGAACACAACTTGACCAAAAATTATATTTCCTCATTCCCTCCTTGTTCCCCACGGACCCTTCATGATACATCGATATTCATCAATTGATCGACTTGTTCACTTAACATTATTTGCTCTTCTTGCTTTATGCGCTTTGAATGGGAACTTGAATGTGGAACACATGAAGTGGCACACAAACCACAAATTGCCGGTCCGCATTGGAGACACAGGCAACAACTGAATACTACGAGAAAACCAATACCTAGGAGGGATAGGATCTTCCACCCCCAGGCTGACAACGTTGTCCAGAACCAACCGGACCAAGTCCAGGTGCCTGGATTCTGATGAATTAAACTTGCGATTTTATGAAGACGTGTAATAGCTTTGTACACCGTTGGCGCGTTATTAGGTATAAAAATACAGCAGCTTGACCCGATGACCTTACAAGCTCCACCCCTATCTGCCAAGATGACGTCAATAACAAGACGATTTTGAAGAACAACAACCCGCATAGCGGACTGCTCCTCCGTTAAGTTACCTAGTGCTGAAGTGGTTTCATTCACTACTGCTTCGAGGGTTCTAGTTAATTTTCGTATCAGTTTACTGTTAAAGACAGCACCTAAGTAGGGGAAGAAACCTTTATTGAAATCTGTATATTTCTCCCAGGCAGTTTCAGTATAATCGACAAGCGGGAGATCTCTCTGGTATCTATGTTTTACTAGATTGGTGTTTCTATGATAATCAGGAGGGGCTAGGAATACGGGTGGCAGAAGGAATGCAATATAACAGGTACCATCCCAGTCTAAAGGCAGACGGACATATGCAGTACGACCGCAAACAAAATAGGAATGACGTAAAGCCCTAAACGTGGATCTACCATGATCAGTAAATTCGACTATAGTGGTGCATTTACTATGACCTACGTGTACAGAACCATTCTTGCGAACACATAGTTCACCAGTGACAGGCAAGACTGCCATAGCAGGCAGGACAGGAGCAGCATCGGATTCAACAGATAAAATCATGAAAGTGACTGTGTAATTACCTAATCCATATACTTCATTTTCTATATCAGTTCCAGTAGCAACGGGGAGTCCCTCCTTGTCAGGGTAGCATACCTTAAGCAAGACTATGTTCAGGTTTCCCCAAACCCAGTTACCTTCATAAATAGCAGCAGTAGATACTAGAGAATTAAGCATTTTGAACCATGCAGCGCATGTACCATTGTGGGTGAACGGGTACGGGAAAAGGGGCAAAACACCCTTGTTGTCTTGGTAAGGAGGGAGTCGACCACATATCCAACAATTAGTAGCATTGGTAGTCTGGTGAGAGTGATGTAACATACTAATGAAAGTGTTGTTGCGCAGCGCAAGTCTATAAGACAATTCATGAGGCGGTAATTCACTAAAAGAATGTTCAGTAGTAGCATTATAAGTAGCATGCTTGAATATAGGGTAGTATATATGCAGAAGAATACCAGCAGTGATAACCAGCAAACATAGGAAAAACATAACAAGTAGTGTCACTATGCAGCGACTACGGAGTGATTTGCAATACGCATTTTTCTTATGTTGTCTTTGTCTATCTCTCTCTCTATCTCGATCTAGGGGATACATGTCAGAAACTAATTTAACCGATTCACCTAGGGGAGGACTTAAACAATTAAACTGTCTGACTTGCTAGATCGTAATTTTTGTCTGTAAAGTTCTGAAGCAGTTTTCTCGACCAAAGGGAGTTTTGTGTCAGTTTGTGAAGGAGGGCAGGGCTTAGTGTCCAAGTCCGAAGGAAGTCCAAAGTATTTCTTTACGTGGCTGGAATGCAGCCACCCCTTCCTGCCCTCGATTTTTACAGCGGTCCTCGTCGTAAGTAGAACCAACTTCGGCGACTGCCAGCGGGGCTCCAGCGGACTCTTCCGGTCGAAATTTCTGACGTACACAAAGTCACCAGGTACCACCTCATGGGGCTTCGTCTCGGTGTTATCGGGAAAGGCTGCAGCTACCTGTGAACGACAAGATTGTAGTGCAGACATCAAGGAGGCAAGGTAATCTGTCAGCATAAGACAATCAACATCAGTTATTTTACGTGGAATGGGCGTCCCCCACATATTCGGTGGCCTACCGAAGACCACTTCATACGGAGATAGCCCAGAACGGGAATGGGCCACCATCCTCATATAGAAGAGGGCGACCGGCAAGGCAACTATCCAGTCTATACCTTTGTCTCTACAGATCTTGGAAAGTCGGATTTTCAATGTTTGATTATGACGCTCCACGAGACCTGCTGCCTCGGGATGCCGGACACAATGGAACTTCCACTTGTAACCTAACAGGAGTGTAATATTTTCTACAAGTGCGGATGAGAACGGCTGACCATTATCTGAGTACACGATACGGGGCAAACCATACCGCGGGAAGTATTCACGGACTAACTGCTTGGCAGTAGTCGGAGCAGTATAATCGGGAACTGGGTATGCCTCTATCCATCGGGAAAGAGCACACACGACTACGAGGACATATTTAAAACCTCGGCAGCGTTCCATCTGGATATAATCCATCTGGAGGACTTCAAAAGGGTGATCGGGAGGCTGAAATCCACCTTGCTCTACGGGGATGCTTTTACCTGGATTGAACTGACCACAGATCATGCAAGTACGCACTTTCTGTTTGGCTGCTGCCCGTAAGTTTTTATTGGACCATATGTGTTGAATACTATCTAGCATAGCTTTCTCTCCAAGGTGTGCGGGACTATGTATTGTATTAATGATGACTTGTACCATAGAATCGGGGAGAAACCATGTAGATTTTCCCTTCGTCATCCATCCCTGGTCTGTTTGGACCCCTCCTAGTTTAGTCCATTCCTTAATTTCATCCGGTGTTGCATGTGACTGTATGTCGATTACATCATGTGCGGGATCCCTAACTGTCATGCAGTGTGCTGGAACCCTTATTTGTGTCTGATCAGTTACATGAGTTCGGTTCTGAGCAGTTTGCTTTGCTGTTCGGTCTGCCAGGTCGTTACCCTGGGAAATGGCATCAGTAACCTTAGTATGTGCCTTACATTTCATGATAGAGATTGCAGTGGGTAGATGTATTGCATCTAACAGAGCTTGAATGAGGGGACCATGTTGGATGTTGGCACCGTGAGAAGTTAAGTAACCTCTCTCTCGCCAGAGGACTCCGAAGTCGTGTACGACTCCGAATGCATAACGTGAATCAGTATATATGTTGACTCTCTTATTCTTAGCTTGAATACATGCTTGTGTCAGAGCAATAAGCTCTGCAGCTTGAGCTGATAAAGTGTCAATACAGTTTGTTTCAATGACTTCTGTGTCTGTCGTGACGGCGTAGGCTGCCACTAATTCACCTGTCTTTGTTCTCATACATGAACCATCCACATAAAGTGTCAGGTCTGGATCTGGTAACGGAACATCTGTTAAGTCTTGTCTAGGCTTTGTTGTGATAGTGATAACTTCAATGCAATCATGTGCTAATGGATCTACTCCATTTAATGGCAATAACGTGGCTGGATTCAATGTACTGCAGCGTCTGATTTCAATGTGTGGCTGAAACAATGTCAATTCATAACCTGTCAATCTTGCGATAGTCAGGTGCTGGGTTTGAGTCCGATTCAAGAGGACTTCTACAGAATGTGGAACCTGTACTGTCAATGGATGTCCTAACACGATAGAATCACTCTGTCTAATTGCTAAAGCTGTTGCTGCAACTGATTTCAAACATGCTGGAAGGGCTTGTGCTACTGGGTCTAGTGTACTGGAAAAATAAGCACAAGGCTTGTGTGAACCTGCTTGTTCCTGAGTGAGGACTGACAAAGCAGTACCTTCACGTTCTGTGACAAAAAGTGTAAAAGGCTTACTGTAACATGGTGTTGCTAAAACAGGTGCTTGACATAAGGCTTTCTTTAAGTCTTCAAAAGCTTGTGTATGTTCCTGAGTCCAAGGGAGGACAGACGTAGTCGCTGCCCCCTGTGTCGTTAACTGAATGAGTGGCTTGGCTAGAAATGCATATTGGGGAATCCATTGTCTACAGTATGAGGTGAGGCCTATAAAGGCCCGTACCTCCTTTAGTGTTCTGGGCGGTGACATGTTTACAATTAACTGAATGCGATCAGGTGTGAGCTGTCTCCCCACTTTGGACAGCAAGTGACCCAGGTACACAACTTGCTGAACACAGAATTGCAGCTTCGAAGGAGACACCTTGTGCCCCTTGTCGGCCAGGAAATTCAGAACAATCAGGGATGCATTTTCGCATTCGGGTTCGCTTCGAGCGGTGATCAGCAGATCATCGACATATTGAAGCAGAGCAGTGTGAACTGGCATATGGATGCTGTCGAGTTGTTTTTTCAGTGCTTGACTATAGATACTGGGGCTTTCTGTGAATCCTTGAGGTGCACGGGCAAATTTAAAAGATCGGCCATTTAAACTGAATCCGAACAAAAATTGGCTTTCCGGGTCTATAGGAACACTGAAGAAAGCATTCTTGAGATCTATTACAGTAAAGAACGCTGCTTCGGAATCAATAGCTGTCAATAATGAAGAGATATCTGGGACCACAGGGTACTGTGGTACAATGCATTTGTTCAATTCGCGCAGATCAATAACCAATCGATAAACAGGGGGAGCATTTGGGTCAGTACGTTTAAGAACAGGAATGATAGGAGAATTACACACATTAGAGTCCGTTTCCACGACCACTCCTTGTGCGATGAGCTCGTCAATGATTCTCAGTAAAGCCACTACAGCATCCGGGGGTAACTTGTATTGTCGAATTCGTGGTAATACCACTCCTGCTTTGAGTGTGACTCGATATGGGGTTATGTGCATGCAACCTACATCAGTGGGGCACTGCGCCCACAGGTGGGCAGGGACTTTCTGTAGTCTGGGATCCATATCTCTCAATACATAATGGCCTTTGAAATCTCGCAAAAATAATCGTACTCCCTCAGGAGAACAACAGATAATAGCTCCTAAAGCTTTCAGTGTTTTTATGCCTAAAAGATTTTCTGGACATGATTTCGTGAGCAATAAATCTGTAGTCCGTGTCAGAGGACCTACTGCAAGAGGGAGGGGTTGTGATACTTCGTTAATAATGGGTTTTCCTGAAAATCCGAGGGACACGTTCTGTGAGCCTGAGAGGGGTGCCCCTGGTACTTCATCGTGACTGATCGTGGTTCTGCTTGCCCCTGTATCAATGAGAAACTTTCTGTCTTTCCCTAAAACTTGACTGTGTACATAAGGACCATTCTGATCTACAGGAACTTCAATAAGAGGCAAGCGGAATTCACTCTCTAGGCTGTCTCATGTGTAACGTTGGTAATCAGGGTAATCGTTCTGTGCATACTGATACATTTGCTGTGTCGTGGTTTGTGTTGCAGTAATGGGCTGTTGCTGAGGTATCGCTACTGTCTGTGAAGGAGCCGACATTGGTGCGATCTGCTGTGTATTCTGGGGTACTTGTTGTGAAGTCTGATCTTGTCTAGGAGGACGCGGTCTCTCTTTTGTCTTGCCCGTGGCAATATTATGTTTCAGAACGGGACATTCATTTATATAATGACCTGGCTGCTTACAATAATTACATACACCCTTTACAGGAACTGACGCATTACTAGCTTGGTTCGCACCCTTTTTCTGACCATCAGCAGGAACTGACTGAGCAACTAACATTTTCATTTTCGTATCTTTCATACGTCTCTGTTCATGTTCTTGTTCTTCTCTGAGTCTATTCTGGTGATACTGTAACATTTGTAACATTTGCGAAGGAGTATTAGCTTGCCAAGTGCTTTCTACTTTCAGTACTCTATTCTTAACCTGGGGTAGAGAATTCTCGACTAATTTCGTTACAAAAAGATGTGGATATGACTCGCTACTCGGTTTCAAACCACTGTTAATACCAAAACATTTCTCAAATCGTGTGTAAAAATCACTAGTGTCTTCATCAGGTTTCTGTTTGCATGCTGAAATTGCACCCCAATCTTCCTTTTTCGTACTCAATAAACGTGGCAACACCTGTATTAATAAACCTGGTAATGCTTTAACTTTATCCCCAAGCCCTAGGCCTGGCACTCGGGTATTCTCTTCATCTTGTAATGCAGCCCAATCAATCTTTGCATTACCCACCTCCCATTCTTTTTCTTTCAGTTTCTCGTATATGCCTGGAGGCAACAATACTTTCAATATTTTCATAAGGTCGGGATAAGTGTAATCGCCCATTAATAACATATCCTTTATTTCACGGTGGAAACCTGCAGGATCTTTATCGTGACTGGGTACTAGTTTCTTCATTTCCAATAATTCGATTTTAGTTACAGGAGTATACACAAACACGCGTCTGAGCGTGTGGTCTGCGTTCTGCACGGGGTGCACTTCTCGCAACGGATTCTGTCTATCCCCATGTAATACATGGTCTTTCGCTCCATAACGGGTACTGGGGTAACCTGCGGATTTAAGAATGTATTATACTTGTGGCGGTGTTCTAGAATTACTTTAATCAGGTCAGTACTTAGACCTCTCCATCTGTTCGTGACCAGTTCAATTAGTATATCGCGCAGGGGTCCTGGATCAGAATGTTGACTTTTATACAATAAGAGCAGATGCTGTATCATGTACATACCAGCTAAACGCTGTTCACTCGGTGTCAAATTCAGAAACGTGTGCGCTAGCACATCATCACCATATTTCTCAGAACTGTCAGCCCATTGCACGGCTGACCTGGCTAATTCTTGTTCATCCATGGAATCAAGTTCATGATACCCCATGCGCTCTTGAAGTACTCGGTCGGTGGCTTGGAATAAGTGTTCGGGAGTTTTAGGATTACACATGGCTTCCTGATATATTCTTTTACATTCCGGGCGCACTAGACGCACCGGATCTTTAAACGGTCTTCCTTTACCTACATACGCTATCATGTCTCTAACTGGCATTTGTTCTTGAACTAGTGTTTGTGCCTGTACTGGTGTTTCTGGTTCTTCCTCTGCCTCCTCCTCGTCGGATTCTTGTTTGTCTGAATCTACTGCTGGTTCGGTCTTTCTTTGCTCATGCATCTTAGTTATCGAAGTTCTGATCCTTCGGTACATGTTATCTATACTGGCTTCCTTGTCATGCTGTCCATCGGCTATATGTCGGCCCCACCTATGGAGTGCTTTCAGGTCAGCCGGGTTCGCACCCGGCCTATCTGCTTCTCGAATAAAACAGTTTATAAGAAACCGTAATAACTTGGCTTTAGTTTCCACTTTCTGATGGGCCATGGCCTCCTTAATGCATTCAGGCCCTACTCCTGTCTGCACAAACTTATATATTTGATCCATATGTTCTGTCATTCCAGGTAGTGTCATTAGGAAGTTCGTGACTCGACGTAAACGTACTGATGCGAGTAACATTTCTATGTCATTCTTTTTACCAGGTACCGGGTCATATCTACAATCTTCAAGGCGATCTCCATAAATTGTAATATCTGTTTTGGGTGTACGCTGTTGTGACACCTCTCTAAGACTCAGGCGAGGGTTTGGTGGTGGGGTCCGGTAACCTGCCCCTCCGGACGCGCCTCCTGAGGCACCGGCTCCGAAAGGGTCTGTATCAAGGGAAATAGGAGGAGGTGGAGGGAGAACTGGAAGACCAGGAGCAGGAGGATTCGGGGGAGGAGTAGCTTGTCGGGGAGAAAGGCCATAAGGATTCAGACCGTTAGGCGCAGGCGCGGGGGGCAATGGAGCTGGGGTATTAACATAGGTGGGAACAACATCGTCTAAGTAGGAAGAAAGGAAAACGTCCTTTGCTGTCCTCGGATGTGTTTTAGTCGGGAGCAATGGGGGTGGTAGGTCCTTCGGTATTTCTGGAGAGGCCTTGGGCAGGCCCTTTGACAAGATGGGGAACATGCCATTCATAAGCGTATTTCGCTGTCTGTCTACTTGTTCTAACTTCACTCTGATACCTTCCTCAACTAATGCGTTTTCTCGGACCTTTTCGGGGTCCTCCTTACTCTTCTCTTCTAATCTATGAGCTTTTTCTGTGCGCCTGTGCGACTCTTTACGCCATAACTCGATGGCATCTTTCTGTGACTGTCTAGCTTTCTTTTTCCATAACGCTTCCTCTACTCTCATGATGCAATCCGCATCCCATGTCCCAGCAGCGGGCCATCTCTGATTCTCTGACAGTTCTTTAGTGTAGTCTACCCATAAGTCAAGAAATAAAACAGCATCTAAGCCATGCTTATGGTACATAAAGTACCCTGGAGTGTCCCTAGGTGGAATGGGAACAGCTTCTTCTAGAACCCCCTTACGGGTTTTTATTTGTCTTAATTTGGAAAACAACGGCATTCTGAAATCTGGCTACTAGGTTCTTACTCAGATGTGGACACTAACATGCTATACATAAGACACGTTTAAGCACAACAATGAAAATCGAACATTCACTCATACCACGACATTTGAATGACACATTAAAACATTTCAAAAACAAACCACATTAATCGATAACAGTGACAAGTGCAACAGGATGTACCGCTAAACGGCACAGATACACCTTTTACAGGTGCAAACTAGATGTACTGCTATACAGTACAGATACACTGCTGAACAGTGCAGAACAGGTTCGTGTACCCGAACCCGACTTGACCGGCACAAACTAATGCGCACGTCAGGATGCGTCCCTAGCAACGGTACTCACCAGGAAGCACGGAAACAGAAGGCCTCGGAAAACTCTGGACTGGACTCGACTCGGACTGGATTGACTCGACGCAGATACTTCGGAAACTTCGGAACCTGGCGGGCCTCGGTATACCACGGATCTTGCTCTCTCAGCTAGGCTCAGGTCGGGATCCTCCGCACGCCTCACCGCCTCGTCTGGGTGTTGATCGCAGCCTCAGTCACCTCCGTTGGCCTGAGGGAGATACAGGAAATCCTGCGGGTACGCGTAAGTGTCCGTCCGGCTGTGGGCAGGGGGCTAGGCCTGCAACACACCACCGGCGCGTGGGGTGGGGGAGGGGTCCCTGTTCGGGCGCCAGAACTGTGGTAATATCGATTACCTATACTTAATTTGCTATCAATAATCAATAAGAATAACTCAGAAAAATGAGAGGCAGAATCCGAGATATTGAGGTTAACTCAAAAGGGTTTTATTCCTGTAAAAGGAATTGGGTTATTGGCTCGAGCCAAGGTGGCATAACCATTCCATTCACCACACAGGGTTCAGGAAGGGAAGACAGAACACATATTGTTTACAAAAGTGCATATATATAGTCAATGCATTACAATGTATGAGCATACAGTAGGCGTAATAGTAGGCGTGACTGCTGAAAAAGGAGAGATAAAACATGAAAACGTCACAAAAGAGGCATGGCAATAGGCGTGCATGAAGGTGTACACCGGATACGTCATTTAACATGATGTCACAAGTAGGCGGAACCACTAGAGAATCCTGCAGTGTCAGCATAATTATATGGCAGAGATGCGCGCGCAGCTGTTTGACGTGGATCTGACGTGTAACTGGAGGGCGAAGGGGACTTGACTTTTAGCACTACAAGTGTAGACATAAGTGGAGACATAAGTCTGGGATGTCAGATCAACCTAGTCCCAAATCGTATCTGATATCATATGTTTAAGGAACAGTAGTATCTGGAAGGGAAAAGGTCTCTAGACATAGACTACCCTATTCTGAATATGAATGCGTGTACATGTGTCTACATGTCGGCATGCGGGGTGAGGGGGCATGGGCCTACCATGGCAACGGAGTCTATGAATTACTTGCACGGAGACAGAAGAGCCTGGCCCTCTGCTCCTGTAGCTGGGAGGATGTTTACTTGAGCTACGAGACAGGAATGTGTTTTCGAGGAGTGGAGCAGATAATTCGAAGGTTGAATACAGTCTTGGCAGGCAGAGGTTAGGCTATGCACCGGAGTCGCGCAAGAAGTAAGGTGGGGGCCACTGGCACAGAGGTAGCCTGGGCTGCGGCCCTCGGAGTCAGGAAACAGGAGAGAACTCGAAAAAGGCTTCATGGCAGAATCTGGGCCTACTTTCGCCAGAGCTGAAAAACGTGCAAAGTGTACCACAAAAAGACGGTGGCACGGCATAGATAGGAACTGAATATTCAATCCGTTCATGGCGGATCTGAAAGAGGACAAGTTAAAGATGGACGCAAATGTATTTGCGTCTTCGTAGCTGGCACAGGAGGGAAATTACATGCACTGCAAGCTAGTACATGGAGACGGTGGGGTTCTCGCTGGGGAACACAACTTGACCAAAAATTATATTTCCTCAATACCAGGAATGCAGGC